>NC_053427.1:26507985-26807985 GCF_007990345.1 Gossypium hirsutum | reverse complement strand
CAATGCCAAATTGTGCTTCTTTAACGGGAGGCAATCTCGGAAGTTCTTCAGGTAACACATTGGGGAACTCACGAACAACAGGTACAGATTCAACTTTCTTTTCTGACAGTTTCGAATCAATCACATAAGCAAAGTAGGCTTCACAACCCTTTCTCACAATACTCAAAGCTTTCATCGAAGATATTACAGCAGACAATCCATTCAAATCACTAGATTCAACTCTGACTATTTCATCATTCTTGCATCTCAAATCAATAGTTTTCCAATTATAATTAACCACAGCATCATGCAAGGTTAACCAATCCATACCTAGAATTATATCAAACTCATCAAAAGGTAATAGCATCAGATCAGCCGGAAAACAATTGTCTCGAAACATTAACAAACAATTCTTGCAGACTTTATCAACTAGAACACTTTTTCCTAGGGCGTTCGAAACTCTAATCACAAATTTAGTAGACTCTACAGGAAAAGTCTTACTATTCACTAAGTTCATGCATATATATGAATGTGTTGATCCAGGATCTATTAAAGCAATCACAGAAGTATCATAGAGAGTAAATGTACCCGTAATCACATCTGGTGATAAAGCTTCCTCGCGAGCTCGGATAGCATACGCTCTAGTAGGTGCACGAGCCTCAGATCTAACAGCTGTGTCTTTCATTCCTCTCTGACTACCACTTACATTTCCTGAATTTCTAGGAGGTCTACCACGAGAAACCTTACCTCTCTGCTTCGGATTCTGAACATTATCTTTTTCAGCTAAATTCGGGCAATCTTTAATAAAATGGTTTCTTGAACCAGAACTATAAGAAGCTCGATTATTACTATTTCCCTAGCATTCACCAAAATGTCGTCTTCCACATTGATCACATTTAGGCCTTTCATTCTTTGCATTATCAACACTAACAACAGGCGTGGCTGAAGATTTATAATTCAATTGTGATCTAGCACGATCTCTGTTCAAATGTGCCGCACTAACCTTTGAACAACTACTATCATCTCTAAAATTTTTGGAGCCAGATTGAAATGATTTACCCATTGATCTCTTTCCTATCTCTCTAGCTTCAAAATCAGCCTTTCTTTTCTCTTTCCCAAGATCTTCCGCTTTACATGCTCGTTCAACAAGCACCACGAATTCTTTGATTTCTAGAATACCAACTAGCAGATGAATATCCTCATTCAAATCGTCTTCAAATCTCTTACACATTATTGCTTCTGAAGATACACATTCACGGGCATATTGACTCAACCTTACAAATTCCCGCTCGTATTCTACGATAAACATACGACTTTGTTTAAGCTCAAGAAACTCTTTACGTTTCTAATCAATGAATCTTTGACTGATATATTTCTTTCAAAATTCAGCTTGGAAGAACTCCAACGTAACTTGTTCACTCGAAACTACAGATGTCAAAGTTTTCCACCAATGTTACGCCGTGTCTCTCAGCAGTGAAACGACATATTTTATACATTCTTCTGGGTTCAATGACAACTCATCAAACACTCTTATTGTGTTCTCTAACCAAAATTTGGCTTTTTCAGCATCTTCACTTGTTGTAGCTCAGAATTCTTTAGCTCCATATTTTCTAATCTTGTCAACTGGTGGTCTAATCAACTGTACTGGATTCACTCATGACATAACAGGAGTTTGAGGAGAATCAACCAGGGGTGGAGGTTATTGTACAACCGGATTGGTTCTAATATACCGAGTGAACAATCGTTCATCATTTAATAGAAGGCTCGCTTAGCCTCACCATCACGGCTACTGGTAGCCAGTCGAGAATCAGCTTGCACCATCCCTTGCGCGGGAGCAAGTGTGTTGCTTTCAACATCGTCAGCTACAGCTCTGTCGGGATCCATTGCTATACAAAAGCACATTTCCATGTCAGGATTCCTCACACTATCGTAGTTTTAGATATATGGCATGTATAGTTAGACTTACATATGCTATGGTAGTCCTAGAACCAACTAAACCATAGCTTTAATACCAACTAAATGTAACACCCCTAACCCTTATCCATCGCCGGACTAGGGTTAAGCGATATTACCGAACATATCGAAACACTTTGCATTCATTTCACAAACATCATAGCATCATAGTCAAACATCAACATAAAGTCCCTTTCTTAGGTCAACGAGACCTTAAACATGCATTAGGAATTGGTCGGGACTAAACCGAACACATTCAAAATTTTTAGAACTTAGCAAAATTTCTCAATTCTGTTGAGGTCACACGTCCGTGTAACCAGGCCTTGCTAAAACAAAGTTTACATACTGACTTTTCCCCACGGCCAATAGACACGCCCGTGTGCTATGGTCGTGTGGTTCTTAGCTAGCTACTGACTTAAGCCCACGACCAACAGACACGCTTGTGTGCTAGGGCCGTGTGGCACAATGCAGGCTTGGTTTAAGCCAAATTGCCATCTTTTTTTTTATGCTAAAACACATATCACTCATACCATAATATTATCAACCATTTACATACTTATAAATCTTACTTATTTATAGTGAACATAATGTAAGATTATATCAAATCATCATACAATCTCACTCCAAAAATTCACCACACTTACCATTTTCTTTATCCAACTAAGCCTATTAAAATTTCAAATTAACATCACATATTATCAACTATGAGTTCAAACACAAATTAGCCAATTCACATGGCTAAACATATATACATCACAAAACATACTTTCAAAACTACTAGCCTATACATGCCATACTTTAAATATATATACATTTTCAAAAATACCAAAATGAGGCTCGATACTGTGGCGACGATCCTTGGCAATCCCTTAGCTTGGTAGCTTCGATATCTACAAAACAATTCAAACACACACACAAAGTAAGCTTTCGAAAGCTTAGTAAGCTCGTACTCAACTCATCAACAGTATATGAAACATAAAATGACAACATATGAGTATTTGCAAAATTTCAATCCATAAGACCCTCTCAACTCAATGAAATTCACATATATAACATCATTTACCACTTAGGTATTGTACATACCTGAATCTTCCCGTACTTATTCACTTTCCTACTTACCTCTTGTTGAATGTTATAAGACTTTCCATAACTTATTCGTATTTTAGACATCTGCACACTTAGTGCCATACGATTATCTGAGCTAAATATTTCCGCACACTTAGTGCCATCTCAAATAACCAAGAATAAGTCAAAATCGCACACTTAGTGCCTCAAGTAGCCGAAGCTAGTTTAAATCACCCACTTAGTGCAAAAACTTTTAATTCATCATCATATTATCCAATTCAATTATATACAACCCATGTATAATAAAGGCATCAAAACTTACTTAACATCATATTTTAAGTACGAACTTACCTCGTACTTGAAGGTGTCGACGCAAACGTTTATTCTATAATCTTTGATTTTCCTCAATCTAAATCTAAACTCCACTTTTCCTGATTTATAAGTATTCAAAATTAATTCTTTTTATTCACCAAATAATTCAATTCAATCCATAAACACATATTTAGGGCAATATGCAAACTATGTAACGCCCTGATTTTCAGGATTTTTTGGGTTTCTGTGATTTTTGGTAAAAGTTGAAATTTTGGTGTTCTGAATATTGGAATTGTGTTTAAATGTGCTATTGGGCCTTTAGAAGGCCCAAGCCTAAGTTAAACACAGTAAAATATCAAGGTTGGATTTTAAGTGAATAGGAGACTTGGTCAAGTGGGCTTTTAAGAAGAACTTCGTAAATTATGACACAAAATAAGGCCTTGGTAAAGTGGCAAGGTGGCGCCACTAAGTTCCTAAAAAAAATGGTGCCTGGGAAGGAATTAAAGGTCCAGGGTTCAAGTTGCAAGGTAGGCATATTGTTACTTTTTAATTTTAGGCATATGCCGAGCATGTGATCACTTAACTGAATTTCAGCAAGGGCCTTGGAGAGGTTGGGCCGATTGTTTTAGTTGATATTAGGGTTAGGTTCTTTTCTTTTTCTATCTTGGAGAATTAGGGTTACCCACCTGAAGGATTTCACTGCCATTCATCCTTTCTGAGTTCTCACAAAAGTCGAAAATGCAAATTCCTTCTCCTTGGTGCCGAGTTCTTCTTCCTCTCTTTTTTCCTCCATTTTCTTTCTTCCCTTTTGCTTTTTCTTCTAGCTGAAACCTTCTGATTACCTTACTCACCTCCTCTATCGATCCCATCCTCCACAAAACCTCCATAGCCGATTGCCATAAAAGCCGAAATCCCAAAAACTCACTTCTTGCGTTGATTTCTCCAAGCCAAAATCCTTTAGTTATTTTGGTTCTTTTTGATCAAATTTCATCTTCTCTAAACCCTTAGTATCTGTCGGCAACATTACTTCAAAATTATAGCCCCAAATCGTCATATTCTTCACCACTTAAAAAGCTGAAATACCATAGATTTAGGGACTTATAGTCGAAACATCAAATCTCCTGGATTCGAGTTCTACTACCGTTTAGAGGAAAGATCTGCATCAGATCTACGTAGAAATCAAAAAGGAATAAGTGGTAAGTGCTCATCACCTCAGATTTGGTCTTATTTTACAATTTAGAAAAAGCCGAGGTCCTTAAAATCTAGGGAGGCTGTCGATTTGGGCATAGGGCTTTAAGGGTCTTTAACTGACAACTTCTTTTGGTGATTAGTGTCTTCTAGAGGTTGGATCGAATGCTTGGATCTTTGGAACAACTAGACTTAGATCTAGTCATCGGTTTTCAGAAAAAAATGTAAGATTCTAAAGGCTTAAAGGGCATGGTTCGAATATGGGTAGGTGAATATTGGGATTGGTTGTTGTGGTTTGCAATCTAAGAATTGTGGTAATCAATTGTAGGACATCGTAGGGGATCTCAGTAGCAGTCGTCACGAAACAGGTGTGTATCGAGCACCCTCTCATAGTTCAATTCGACAAAAGCCAAAATGTCGAAAGTCCGGCATTTCGTGGGCTTGTGAGTGTGCGAGTGCTCGCAAGACGTTTAGGAATCATTAGATCTGAAATTACAAAGTGGTAAGTTAGTCGTGTGTGAAATTTCGTGCACTTTGGTAATTGGGCCTTGATAGGCTAAAACTGGGCCCAATGTGCTTACGGGCCCATACGAGAAAAAAGGAAGATAATAAAATATAGGCAATAAGTATGTTCTGTTAGACTGTGGAATCGAAATTGCTTAAACCGGTAAACTGGTCATAAAACTTGAATTAAATGGGCTTAAATTGCTAGTGGACACTGTAGGGCCCATTAGGGGTTTTAGGGCCCAATGGCTAAAATTGTGAAATTGAGACAAAAAAATTATTGCGATGAAAAATGGGCTAGTAAGGACTGTAACATTCATGAAAACCCTTAAAACTGATAAAATTATTGAAATACCTTTATAGATGGAAAATTTACAAATTTACCTTTAGGAGCAAAATTACTGATATACCCCTAGGGTTAAGGTTGACCTGAATGCATGTTTGACTCTTATTATTTATTACATCCCATGTTATTATTATCCGATGCATGGGACTGGGTTATTGATGGAGGAAGTACTGAAAGTGGCTTGTCCACGTACTAGAGGCTTTGCCTCAACTTACTAATATCTGAGCAGCAGAGCTGCAACTGTGGAGTGTAAGGCTGGGTGGGTTGAGCTATTCCCCACATGGAGTGTAGGGCTGGTACGGGTGGAGTGAAGTGGTTGGTTTTAGGCTGGGTTGGGCTTGCATACACGAATATGTCTGTTCTATTCTGGAATGGGCCTACAGGCCATACTGTTATCTGAAAAGGGGCTAAGGCCCAGGTTACTGTATTCTGAAAAGGGTTTCGGCCCAGTACCCACTGTTATCTGAATAGGGCTTAGGCCTAATAGGCTTGAGCTCACTTGGGCTTTGGATGGGTTTTCTATACACACTGAGTTTTCCAAACTCAACCCCTTTCTCTTCCATCCTTGCAGGTGAGCCCTAGTTGGTGGACTTAGAGCTGGGCTGGATTCAGAGTGGCCACGAAGATTAAATTTCTAGGTTTTTTTTAAATAAGTTTCAATTAGCTTCCTTTTAAATCTCTCATTTATTTTTGATTATTTCTATTTTGGTTAAAGTTGTAACAAGGCCGCTCTATTATTTTTATTTTGGGTTTTTAAATTACTTAAATCGTTTTCAATTTGAGATTCATATCACTTAAATTGATTTCTTGAAATTGGTTAGCTCTAGGGCGCGTTTTTATCAAAAGTTACTTGTCTCAAAACAACACCACAACCAAACGTCTTCAAAACAAAACTTTTCAAAGTACGACAAAAGTCACGTTTTTCTAAACTCTTAACAATCGATAATGGATAGGACTCATACTAGTGAATCGGAACATTTCTTTTAAAACTTCATTAATGGATTTTGTAAAGCTCACCCAAATTTTAGTAAACTAGGTAACTTGGTTAGTGGTAGGTAATGTGACACACCGGATTCGACCGTAACGTCTAGGCCGGGTTTGTGGTGTTACATTTAGTGGTATCAGAGCTAGGTTGCAACAACTCGGCTGTGGATCGGGGCCAAAAAGGTTTTCAAAACTTTAAGCCCAAAGAGGGTTTTTTTGGAAAAATCCAACTTTTGAAAACAAATTTTCTATTTAAAAGAGATAATTTCCAAACTTTTTTCTTTAAATAAAATGTTTGAGAAATGAATTTTAAAAAGGCCTAAATTTTTTGGGTTTGTCTGAAATTTGATAAGGTGGCACACTGAATCCCCGGCACCAAGTCTGTAAATATCTTTCTGCTCTATATATACTGTACTGTACTAAAAATAATATTGTAGATAGTACTGAGTCTTAGATATAGTACTATAGATAAGGTAGTATTAAGGCTACAAAATTGAGACTGTAGGGTCAACTAAGCCTTAGGAAACTAAGACAGCAGCTAAACTGCGATTGTGCGAGAACAACTCTGAAACATTATCTGTTCATAAGATATTCTGTAATAAACAATTGAAATAGTAAACTAATGTCATAAAATTCGTAATGAGATAAATTGATATGGGTACGAGAGCTGCTCGGGGAAGAGGCCGTGGTTGAGACTGAGGTAGTACTCAAGCTGGATCTTCATCTTCGCAACACATGCCAGCTGGTGAGGCACGACCACCACCGGTGGATGATAATGGGTCATATGATCGAGCCGTAGGGGACGATGCTCTGTCCCAGGCCATGTTGAGAGTTTTGGAAAGGGTAGTCGGAGTAAATACCGGGCCCATGAATAGAGGGTCCATTTCTGAGCGACTCCAGGCCAACGGAGCGGAGGTTTTTAGGGGCGTATCTGGAGTAGCCCCAAATGTGGCTGAGTGCTGGCTGGAAGCCACGGAGCGGATTATGGATGACCTGGACTGCTCAGTGGAGTAGAAGTTAAAAGGAGCTGTGTCGTTGCTGCGGGATGATCCATATGTGCATCGATTATCACCAGTTGAACAAACTAACGATAAAGGACAAATACCCACTGCCAAGAATTGATGATCTATTTGACCAACTTAGAGGAGCTTCAATATATTCCAAGATTGACCTTCGATCTGGATACCATCAGCTAAGGGTAAAGGAAGTGGATATTCATAAGACAGTATTCAGAACTCAATATGGTCATTACAAGTTTCTGGTTATGCTATTTGGGTTGACGAACGCACCTACAACTTTCATGGATCTGATGAATCGAGTATTCCAACCTTACTTGGACCGATTCGTGGTCGTTTTTATCGATGATATTCTGGTATATTCGAAAACTAAGGAGAAGCATGATGAGCATCTATGTATTGTGCTGCAAGTGCTGAGAGAGAAGTAACTTTATGCGAAGTTTAGTAAGTGTGAATTCTGGTTGCGAGAAGTGACTTTTCTAGGTCATGTGGTTTCTACTGAAGGAATTAGAGTGGATCCTCAGAAAATTGAGGTAGTTTTGGAATGGAAACCACCGAAGTCAGTATCGAAAATTCAGAGTTTTCTGGGTTTGGCACATTATTACAAAAGGTTTTTAGAGGGATTTTCTCTGATTGCTGCACCATTGACGAAACTGTTAAGGAAAGGAGTAGCATTTGTCTGGACTGAGAAACAGCAAAAAGCTTTTGACCAGTTGAAAAAGGTATTGACTGAAGCGCTAGTGTTGATTCAACCAGAGTTTGGAAAGGACTTCATTGTGTACAGTGATGCGTCGCATGTGGGGTTAGGATGCGTACTGATGCAAGAGGGTAAGATGGTCAGTTATGCTTCGCGATAGCTTAAGCCTCATGAAGCGAACTACCCTACGCATGATTTAGAGCTAGCAGCAGTGATCTTCGCATTGAAAATCTGGAGACATTATTTATATGGAGAAAAGTGTATTATATACACAGACCATAAGAGCCTAAAGTATCTGTTGACTCAGAAGGAGTTAAACCTTAGGCAACGAAGATGGATAGAGTTGCTTAAGGATTACGATTTTTCGATTGAGTACCACCCAGGTAAGGCTAATGTGGTGGTTGATGCTTTGAGTTGAAGGGTTGTTGCTGATTTGAGAGCCTTGTTTGCACGTTTGAGTCCGTTCGACGATGGAAGTCTGTTGGCAGAATTGCAAGTTAGACCTACTTGGAATGAACAGATTAAAGAAAAATAGTTGAAAGATGATTCGTTAATTCTTCAGTTTCGGCAAGTTAAGAATGGTGAGAATGAGGATTTTGGACTGAATACTGACGGAGTTCTGTGCTTTCATTGAAGAGTTTGTATTCCGAAGGACCCTGAATTGAGGCGGTCAATTCTAAAAGAGGCTCATGGTGGACCTTGTTCTATGCATCCTGGAGGGAATAAGTTATATCGAGACCTGCGAGAGGTGTACTAGTGGCCTAGACTAAAATGAGAGGTGACTGAATTTTTTTGGGAAATGTCTAACGTGCCAGCAAATTAAGGCCGAACACCAATTGCCTTCTGGATTACTGTAATCGGTGAAAATTCCACTATGGAAGTGAGAGAGAGTAACTATGGACTTCGTGAGTGGGCTACTTTTGACACCCACCAAGAAAGATTCTGTGTGGGTAATTGTGGATAGGTTAATGAAATTTTCCCATTTCATACCTGTTCGTACTGATTACTCACTACAAAAGTTGGCCAAGTTGTAAGTTGCGGAGATAGTGTGACTGCATGGAGTGCCAGTGTCGATTATTTCCGATCGAGACCCTAGGTTTACATCTCGATTCTGGAAGAAGTTGCAGGAGGCGTTGGGTACACAATTGGATTCCAGTACTGCTTTTCACCCTCAGACAGATGGACAGTCGGAAAGGGTTATTCAAGTTTTGGAGGATATGTTAAGAAGCTGTATCATTGATTTTCGTGGTAGTTGGGAGGACTACTTACCATTGGCGGAGTTTGCGTACAACAACAACTACCAAACAAGTATTCAGATAGCTCCATATAAGCCATTTTATGGGCGAAGATGTCGTACGCCTACTTGTTGGACAGAGTTGGGTGAACGACAAGTGCTTGGAGCCGAATTAGTGGCAGATACTGAAAGTAAGGTTAAGTTTATAAGAGATCGATTAAAGGAGGCATCTGATAGACAGAAGTCGTATGCAGATCTAAAGTGTAAAGAGATTGAGTTTGCTATTGGGGATATGGTTTTCTTAAAGGTTTCACCTTGGAAGAAGATCTTGAGGTTCGGCAAGAAAGGCAAACTGAGTTCGCGGTTTATAGGGCCTTATCGTGTTCTTAAACGGGTAGGGCCAGTAGCATATCAGTTAGAGTTATCACCGGAGTTGGAAAGAATCCATGACGTCTTTCATGTGTCCATGTTAAGACTATATCGATCGGATCCTTCACAGGTTGTGCTAGTGGAGGAGATTGAAGTAAAGACTGATTTGACCTTTGAGGAGGAACCCGTGCAAATTTTAGATCGAGAGGTTAAAGTTTTAAGAAGGAAGTCGGTTCCGTTGGTGAAAGTACTGTGGCACAATCATGGAAGGGAAGAGGCTACTTGGGAGTCAGAAGAGACTATGCGTCAACAATACCCTCAATTATTTGGATCAGGTAAATTTCGAGGCCAAAATTTCTTTAAGGGGGTAGAGTTGTAACGCCCAGATTTTTGAGATTTTTCGGGTTTCTGTGATTTTTGGTAAATTTTGAAATTTTGGTTTTCTGAATATTGGAATTGTGTTTAAATGTGTTAGTGGGCCTTTAGAAGGCCCAAGCCTAAGTTAAACACAGTAAAATATCAAGGTTGGATTTTAAGTGAATAGGAGACTTGGTCAAGTGGGCTTTTAAGAAGAACTTCATAAATTATGACACAAAATAAGGCCTTGGTAAAGTGGCAAGGTGGTGCCACTAAGTTCATAAAAAAAAATGGCGCCTGGGAAGGAATTAAAGGTCCAGGGTTCAAGTTGCAAGGTAGGCATATTGTTACTTTTTAATTTTAGGCATGTGCCGGGCGTGTGATCACTTAAGTGAATTTTGACAAGGGCCTTAGGGAGGTTGGGCCGATTGTTTTAGTTTATATTAGGGTTAGGTTCTTTTCTTTTTCTATCTTGGAGAATTAGGGTTACCCACCTGAAAGCTTTCACTGCCATTCATCCTTTCCGAGTTCTCACAAAAGCCGAAAACGCAAATTCCTTCTCCTTGGTGCCGAGTTCTTCTTCCTCTCTTTTCCTCCATTTTCTTTCTTCCTTTTTTCTTTCTCTTCTAGCCAAAACCTTCTGATCACCTTACTCACCTCTACTATCGATCCCATCCTCCACAAAACCTCCATAGCTGATTGCCATAAAAGCCGAAATCCCGAAAACTCACTTCTTGTGCTGATTTCTCCAAGCCAAAATCCTTCAGTTATTTTTGTTCTTTTTGATCAACTTTCATCTTCTCTAAACCCATAGTATCTATCGGCAACATTACTTCAAAGTTATAGCCTCAAATCGTCATCTTCTTCATCACTTAAAAAGCCGAAATACCATAGATTTAGGGACTTATAGCCGAAACTTCAGATCTTCTGGATTCGAATTCTACTATCGTTTAGAGGATAGATCTGCATCAGATCTGCGTAGAAATCAAAGAAGAATAAGTGGTAAGTTCTCATCACCTCATATTTAGTCTTATTTTACAATTTAGAAAAAGCCGAAGTCCCTAAAATCTAGGGAGGCTGTCGATTTGGGCATAGGGCTTTAAGGGTCTTTAACTGAAAATTTCTTTTGGTGATTAGTGTCTTCTAGAGGTTGGATTGAAGGCTTGGATCTTTGGAACAACTAGACTTATATCTAGTCATCGATTTTCGGCAAAAAGGTAAGATTCTAAAGGCTTAAGGGGCATGGTTCGAATATGGGTAGGTGAATATTGGGATTGGTTGTTGTGGTTTGCAATCTAAGAATTGTGGTAATCAATTGTAGGACATCGTAGGGGATCTCAGTAGCAGTCATCGCAAACAGGTGTGTATCGAACACCCTCTCATAGTTCAATTCGGCAAAAGCCAAAATGCCGAAAATCTGGCATTTCGTGGGCTTGTGAGTGTGCGAGTGATCACAAGACGTTTAGGAATCATTAGATCTGAAATTACAAAGTGGTAAGTTAGTCGTGTGTGAAATTTCGTGCACTTTGGTAATTGGGCCTTGGTAGGCTAAAACTGGGCCCAGTGAGCTTATGGGCCCATACGAGAAAAAAGAAAGATAAGAAAATATAGGCAATAAGTATGTTCTGTTAGACTGTGGAATTGAAACTGCTTAAACTGATAAACTGGTCATAAAACTTGAATTAAATGGGCTTAAATTGCTAGTGGACACTGTAAGGCCCATTAGGGGTTTTAGGGCCCAATGGCTAAAATTGTGAAATTGAGACAAATAAATTATTGCGATGACAAATGGGCTAGTATGGACCGTAACATTCATGAGAACCCTTAAAACTGATAAAATTACTGAAATACCTTTATAGGTGGAAAATTTACAGATTTACCCCTAGGAGCAAAATTACTAATATACCCCTAGGGATAAGGTTGACCTGAATGCATGTTTGACTGTTACTATTTACTGCATGCCATGTTATTATTATCTGATGCATGGGACTGGGTTATTGATAGAGGAAGTACTGAAAGTGGCTTGTCCACGTATTGGAGACTTTGCCTCAACTTACTGATATCTGAGCAGCAGTGTTGCAACTGTGGAGTGTAGTGCTAAGTGAATTGAGCTATTCCGCACATGGAGTGTAGGGCTGGTACGGGTGGAGTGTAGCGGTTGGTTATAGGCTGGGTTGGGCTTGCATACATGAATATGTCTGTTCTGTTCTGGAATAGGCCTACCGGCCATACTGTTATCTGAAAAGGGGCTAAGGCCCAGGTTACTGTATTCTGAAAAGGGTTTTGGCCCAGTACCCACTGTTATCTGAATAGGGCTTAGGCCCAATGGGCTTGAGCTGACTTGGGCTTTAGATGGGTTTTCCATACACACTGAGTTTTCCAAACTCACCCCCTTTCACTTCCATCCTTGCAAATGAGCCCTAGTTGGTGGACTTGGAGCTGGGCGGGATTCAGAGTGGCCACGAAGATTAAATTTTTGGTTTTTTTTAAATAAGTTTCAATTAGCTTCCTTTTAAATCTCGTATTTATTTTTGATTATTTCTATTTTGGGTAAAGTTGTAACAAGGCCGCTCTATTATTTTTATTTTGGGTTTTTAAATTACTTAAATCGTTTTCAACTTGAGATTCACATCACTTAAATTGATTTCTTGAAATTGGTTCGCTCTAGGGAACGTTTTTATCAAAAATTACTTGCCTCAAAACAACATGACAACCAAACGTCTTCGAAACGAAACTTTTCAAAGTACGACAAAAGTCATGTTTTTCTAAACCCTTAACAATCGATAATGGATAGGACTCATACTAGTGAATCAAAACATTTCTCTTAAAACTTCATTAATGGATTTTGTAAAGCTCACCCAAATTTTAGTAAACTAGGTAACTTGGTTAGTGGTAGGTAATGTAACACACCGGATTTGGCCATAACGTCTAGGCTGGGTTTGTGGTGTTACAAACTAGCCCTTACATTTTCATATTTCGACACTTTAGTCCCTGTTTCACAAAATCACAAAATAAACATAATTTTCATATGCACAAGCTTAGCCGAATTCTCCTAGTACTCATACTAGTTCACGCATTTCATTTATTTCACATTTTAGCCCCACAAAATAACATTTTTACAAATTAGCCCAATTTACTCAATTTTATCAAAAATTCAAAGACAACATATGTCAACCCCAAACATACCTTCCATAATTCACCATTTAACAACGCAAAACTCATGAATTCATCCATGGCATATTTCAAAATCATCACCAAAGTCAGAAATTGAAGCATGGGCTTTGTAGTATACTAAACAACGATCACAAAAACGTAGAAATTATCAAAAACCGAGTCAAAACCATACTTTAAACACCAAAAATAGTAGCCAAACCCTAGCTTAGCTTTTATCTTTTATTTTCTTTTCAATTTCGGTGAATGAGCATGAAAATGAGCTTATTTTAAGCGTTGTTTTATTAATAATAACAAAACAATCTAAATGACCATTTTGCCCTTTCGTTAAACCAATATAAGTTCACCTAACACATGCCTTTTTATGTTGATTCAAACTTCCAATGGTCAAATAATCACATAAGGGCCTTTATTTTAGAAAGCCAACTCAAATAGGTATTTTAACATCCAGCACACAACTTTTACCTTTTACGCGATTAGGTCATTTTTACAAATTAGGCACACAAACAATTAAATTTTCACACGAGACTTTAAAATATGTCAATACACTTATAATAGGCACAAGAAATTATATTAAAATATTTTCTAACTCGGATATGTGGTCCCGAAACCACTATTCCAACTAGGGTCAAAACTGGACTGTTACATTGTGTGTAACCAAACATGAGTAATAGATTTGCTTATTATGCAAATAATCATCAGGGAGTCTGTTATCGACCCTCGTCAGTGAGCTAAGCAGGCTAAAACCACGCTCGTTCAATCAAGGCAGGTATCGATTGAATTTAGGTTATGATTGAATTTAGGTTCGGTGATCGTGGAGACTGCACTCTTTTTACAATCAGGTGTGTAATCACACTATAATAACTGTTAATCGGAAAAAGCCAAAAAATATGTCTATTGACGCTACACGAGCATTCGCTCGCTCATGTGGTGATCCGAACGCACAAAACATGGGCGTTGATCGTAGAGGCCACCATGAACGATTTCATGGGCTTAGGCCATTTTGGGCCACGTTGGGATGAAATGGGCCGTGTGGAGATTATTGGGCCAGGCTGTGTAGTTCACACGGCCAATGTCATTTTTGGGTTTTATGGGCCACACGAGCATGTAGGCCCACATGGGTCGCATTATGGGCTTTAGGCCCATTATCACTGTTTGACTGTTAAGGTTACACTGGTCATTCGAGATGACTGTGGACCTACTGTTGGGTCGATAGGTATACCTAGACCCCAATTTGATGAAAAGACCCTTATACCCCATGAGGTAAATAACTTGTAACACTCTGGTTTTGACCCTAGTCGGAATAGTGGTTTCAGGATCACATATCCGAGATAGAAAAATGTTTAAATATTATTTTTTATGCTTGTGATATGTGAATTAGCAAGTGTGAAAGTTTCATAATAAATTTTAACTGTATGTATGTTTAATTTGATAAAAGGATCTAATCGCGTAAAGTGTAAAAGCTATGTGTTAGATGTTATAAGTGCCTATTTGACTTGGCTTTGTAAATGAGAGGTCCTTATGTTGTAAATGGACCATTTAACTCATTAAATGACATTACTGGACATTAGTTGGTGGAATTTATAACGAAATAACTAAGGTTAAAATAGTCATTTGAGTAATAATATGTGTTTTAATAAAGAAAACATAAAATGGCCATGTAATATATCATCTTTGTTGGTCGATTATTTGAATGAAAAAGAATTTAAAAGATCAAGCTAGGGTTCGCTGAAAAATTGGTGATTAAGGTATGTATTGAGCTCGATTTTTAATGATTTTTATGTTTTTGTAATCGTTGCTTCGAATACTATCAAACCCATGCCTCAATTTCTAATTTTGATGACAATTTTGAAATGTTCCATGGATGGATTCATGAGCTTTGTGATTTTATAAGATGAAATATTAAAGTTTGATATTTGGTTTACATGTTTTGTCTTAGGATTTTTGATGAAATTGAGTATTTTGGGCTAATTTGTGAAAATGTTATTTTGAGGGACTAGAATGAGAAATAAATGAAATGTATGGACTTGTATGAGGGCTATGAAAATTCAGCTAAGCTTGTGTATAAGCAAATTTTGTGTATTTTGGTGATTTTGTGAATTAGGGACTAAAGTGTCAAAATGTGAAAATGTAAGGGCTAGTTTGCAAAATGTGCCAAATATGTGTTTATGGATTGTTTTCAATGATTTGGTGAATAAAAGGATTAGTTTTGAATACATATATATCAAGAAAAGAGGAATTCGGATTTAGACCGAGGGAAGTGGAAGATTATAGAATAAATGATCGAGTCGGCAATTTCAAGTACAAGGTAAGTTCGTACTTAAAACATGATGTCAAGTATAGTTTGATGTTTTGATTATATATACATTATATATATCTTTGGTTTAGATGAATACGATGATAAATCAATAGTATTTGGCACTAATTGTGCGATTTAAAATAGCTTCAGCTATATGAGGCACTAAGTGTGCAATACCGACTTAGCTTCGGCTAATTGAGATGGCACTAAGTGTGTGGAATCGTTCTAGCTTCGACTAACTATTGCAGCACTAAGTGTGCGGATGTTCAAAGCATGAATAATTTATAAAAAGTCTTAAAATATTTAAACGAAAGGTAAGAATGAAAGTGAATAAGTACGGGAAGATTTAGGTATGTACGATACCTATGTTGTAGATGATACTATGAATGTAAAGCTCATTGATTTGGTATGAACATATGGATTGTGTTGATTTAGATTCGATAGATGATTATGGAATTTGTAAGTACTTATGTATTGATGATTTTTGGCATGAGCTTACTAAGGTTTTGAAAACTTAATTTGTGTATGTTTGCATTGCTTTATAGATATCGATGCTACTACAAGCTCGGGGATAGTCAAGGATCGTCACCACAATATCGAATCTCATTTTGGTACTTTTGATAATGTATATTTTTAGAGTATAGCATGTATAGGCTAGTGGTTGTGGGAACATGTTTTGTGATGCATATACTTAGCCATGTGATTTGGCTAGTTGGTGTTTAAACTCATAATTGATAATGGCTTATGATATGTGACGTTAATATGCAAATATGGTATGTTATAGTAGGTAAGTTTTGGTAATTTTAGTTTGAGATTGAATGATGTATGGAATGAAATGTTTTGGTATGATCTTATTTTTTGTTTTGGCATAAAATTGGCTGAAATGGTGGTGCATATATGCTTGATTCTTTGCTTGTAGGTTGACCCAAATTTGGGGTGGCAAATTGGCTATTCAAATGGCCTATTTTTGTCCATATGGGCAAAGACACTGGAGTGCGTCTCAGTCGTGTGCAACACACGGCTTTGTTGCATGGTCGTGTGTCCCCTAGGGTACCTTACAATTGTATGTCAGGCCCGAACATGGCCAAAGAACACGGGTGTGTCTTGTAGCCATGTGAGCAGGTCAATAGCTATGCCCTGTTTTGACACGGCTTAGACACACGGCCGTGTCTAAGGCCGTGTGAGGCACACGGCCGTGTCTAAGGCCGTGTGAGGCACACGGCCTGTTCACATGGGCATGTGACCTTTGAAAAGTTGAAAATTTTTATAAGTTCTAAAACTTTTATATGTTTTCAATTTAGTTCTAAATGCACGTTTAAGTATCGTATGCTGAATTTTATGTTCTTAGTGAATGTGAATGAATGACATTTACAGGAATAATTTGATATTTGATATACGAATATTCTGAGTTGTGATGTGGGTTAAGTAATGCCTCCTAACCTATTCCGGTGACGGTTACGGGTTAGGGATGTTATATTTTATTGGTATCAAAGCTATGGTTTAGTCGGTTCTAAGACTATCATAGCATTTGTGAGTTTAGCTATATATGCCTTATTTGTGAACTGTGATAGTGTGTTGAATCCTGACATTGAAATGTGCTTTTATATAGTGAATGGATCCCGAAAGAGCCGTTGTAGACGATGTTGAAAGCAATATGACTACACCCGTGCAAGGGACGGTGCAAGCTTATTCTCAACCGGTTACGAGTAGCTATGATTGTGACACCCCTAATTTGACCCTAGTCGGAAAGTGGTTTCGGGACCACGAAACCGAGTCATAAAAATAATTAACAGTCATATTCGATGCTTATTATATGTGAATATGAATGTGTGGAAGTTTCATACTTTAATTTTATCATTTGTATGCGAAATTATTAAATAGGACTTGTATGAGAAAATTTAGAAATGTGCTAGGCAAATGCTAAAGTGGCCTATTAATATATGTTGGATAGTGCTTGTACTTGCATGTCAAATTAGCCAAACTATAGGTAGTGGCCGGCCATGCTACAAATTATATAATCAAATATGAATTTTCTATTAACTTTAATTAGCTAGATGCCATATTATCATGGGTGAATGTAATAAAATAAAGAAAGAATAATTAAAGGAAGGAAATGGGTGAAAGAAACAAAGTCTTCATCCATGTTTCTTCCTAGTCGATTCTAAAGAAAGCAAAGAACAACCATTCGGTGATCTTGAACTAAAAAATAAGGTGAGTAGTTCATGCTAATTCTTGAAATTTTAGTATATTTTGAGTTAGTTCTTAAGTTCTTTGCTTAACCCATGACAAAATTTTGAGTTGGGTAATGTCTTAAGCTTTCGGCCATAGTAGAAATTAAGGGGTTAGATTGTTGTTTTTTTTGTGGTTATTTGAAGTTTAACTAGTTAATACTTAAGTATTAGTATTTGTACATGAAATAGATGAATGTGAAATTGTTGAGTTACTTGAACAATTCGGCTTTGTAATTGATTTTTTTTAGTATAGACCTTGAGTAATGCTAGACATAGATTTTGGTTTTGATAGTGCTTATATGAGTTTAATTAATTCATTTTTGATAATATAATGATAGCTTAAGATAAACAACATTCGGTTATGAATTTTTGTGTTAAATCGAAAATGGATGCTAGTTGAGCTATGAACAATTACTTAATAACGAAGAGAATATAAGCTTAATGCTAAAGTAGCATTCAACCTCGGAGTAAGTTAAATTAGTAGGAAAATAAATTTTGAGATGGAAAATTATGTGTTTGACTAAAGAAAAGAAACCGTTGAAGAGTGTTTGTGAACATGGTAAGTGAATTCGGTTAGTGAGCAAATGAAATAAAAAAATTTGGAATTTGATTTTTGTTTTGGGTATGTATGACCAAGTATATTCGGCCACATAAATAATATAATTACATGATGTTATATTATGATTATTGAGCTTATGTATGTGGGTGCATGTATATCTAGTAATATAATGACATTTGGCTTTGATAGTCGATTGATAAGTTATTACTTTAATTACAAGAGCATTTGGTGAAAGTAACATTTGTGTATGAACATATATTAGTTATGAAATCGGTAGGTTTAAGACTAATTGTGGTAATGATAATATATTAAAATGAGATGGATATTTGATTACCGAATGTGAATAATAAGTAAACACTATTGATCAAAATATTAAACATCTCTATCTATACTTATTTAGCTCAAGAGCAAGTGGGGTCA
This sequence comes from Gossypium hirsutum, assembly GCF_007990345.1. Classification (NCBI taxonomy): domain Eukaryota; kingdom Viridiplantae; phylum Streptophyta; class Magnoliopsida; order Malvales; family Malvaceae; genus Gossypium; species Gossypium hirsutum. Next base: position 26,789,301 of record NC_053427.1, on the reverse strand, counting down.
AAGTTGGATAAGGGAAAGGAAAAAGTGATCGAATAGCTGTTGAACTCGTTCGACAACGTCCGAGGTAAGTTCTTAAGTAATTGAGTTTGATTCCTTTGAAAGTTTAAGTTTAAAACGGGATGAATATGAATTATGTATATACGTTAAGGTCAATGACTTTTCTAAATGACCGCATATATGATCTTATGTTTTAAATATGTGAATGAGAACTTTATAGAGTAAATTGTATAAATCTGCTAGGGACAACAGTAGTAGCGTGTTTTGGAAAAATTACCATAAATTGTGAGAGTCGAGTTAAAGGCTGAATAAATTATGTCATTAAACCTTTATGCGTCTAGTTTCGTATAAAAGAAATCGTGTAAGTAAATGGGTTGCCGATAATGAGATTTTCAAAGTTGTGTGAGACAGAGTTAGAATGGCTCCGAAATCCCCTATTCAGTATTTGGAAAATCATTATAAATCGTAAAAAAATGATTATAAGATAAAATTATATGCTTAGACTCCATAATGAGTCTAGTTTCAAACAAAATAAACGAAAACATATTTTGAATTCTGTACAATGAGAAATTAAATTCTTAGTGAAGAGTAGTCAGAGTAGTCAAGCAGTAAAATAGGGGAAACTTTAAGAAAAATCTAGTATTGATTGGCTGAACCAAAAATTCTGAAAATTTTGTGGATAGAGGATATACGAGTCTATTTTCATGGAAAATTAACGGCACATAATTTGGAATTTCGTAGCCCCAGTTACAAATAATTTAACGACTGTTGCTCAGGAAAACAGCTTGTAGAGAATTTGTGGTTATGTTGTAAACATGGATAAAACTTGTTTTAGTTGCTCATAAGCTATTGATTAAACCCCTACGTGAATTCTAAATTGTGATATAATAAAATGATATATGAGTGTTAGATGGATCTTTGATATTAAAATTTGTGAAATTGTAAGTTTATAAGTATTCGAACATGAAATGATAGTATGGCATGAAATTGAATTATTCATTGGAAAATGATAGATGTAGATTCAGCCAAGACAAAGTCTATACATGAAAGTATATGTGGTATATGAGGTATATTTGGATAATTGTGATGTGAATACATGAAAATTTATATTTTGATTTAGGATTTAATGTGATGAATGTGAACATGCATATGTGTGATAAGGCCGAATGGCCAATGTGATGAATGTGAACATGCATATATGTGATAAGGCCGAATGGCCAATGTGATGAATGAGAACATGCATATGTGAGATAAGGCAAAATGGCCAATGTGACGAACGTGGAAGTGTATATATGTGGTAAAGCCGAATGGCTAATGCGAAATGTGTATCAGATGGATATGAGGTAAAGCCAAATGGCTAATGTGAAATATGTATGAGATATGTATATGTGGTAAAGCCGAAAGGCTAGTGTGAAATATGTGACACCCCTAATTTGACCCTAGTCGGAAAGCGGTTTCAGGACCGCTAAACCGAGTACCCAAATTATTTGAACATGATATTTATTGTCTAAAATAAATGTGTGCAAATTTTAAGCTTCGATTTAGTAAATTTCATGTGAATTTAGTCAATAGGACTTATGTGTGACATTTTTGAAATGTGATAGATCAAAACATAAGGACCTATTAGTGCATGTTGAAAAAGGGGGGACTTGCATGTCAATTTCCCCCCCCCCATCTAGTAGTGGCCGGCCATGACATTAGGATGGACAAAGGGTGATGGGCAAAACATGTCATAGACATGTTGTGTTGGTGCATCATGGGAGGAAACAATAAAATAAAGAGCCTGGGCAATAAAATATTAGTGTTAGTAGGATGAGAAACAAAAAAAAAGAAAGAAAGGATATGTGTGATTGTCCCCCCCCTTGCCGTGAGTTGAAGGAAAGAAAAACAAAAAAAAAAGTGTTCATCCTTTGGTTCATCCTTGGCCGAAAATTTTAAGGAGGAAGGAAGAAGAAAGATTGAAGAGGTTCGGCCATGCATGTAACTAGGCTAAGGTATGTTTGATGATGTTCCAGGAGATGCATGCATGTTTTAGTTGTTAGCTTGAGTTCTATCTAGCCCATGGTCTAAATCTTGCTATGTGATGGAAATGACACTCGGCCATGGATGCATCATTCTTGCTTGGTGTTGATGTTGTGTTGGTGAGATATCAAGTTATTTTTGTGACCAAGTTGAGATTTGAATTTTTGGAATGAGTAAGGTTTTCGGTTATGTTGTTTTGTATGAGTAATGGATTGTTGAGTTCATGCTATTATGAATAAAATTGATTAAGAGAGGCTTGAGATAATTAAATATGCATGTTGGTGGTAAGATAAGCATTCGGTTTTTATCATGGAAGCATAGGAAGCTTGTTAAAGTTGAATTTTAGAAAAGTTAAATGTGTGTGTGCTTGTGCTAGTGCCGAATGTGCCTAGGGTGATTTAGCATTGAGTTTGGTGTTATATGAATTGAGTTTTATGGTTTTGGATTTTTAGGTGTTGTTAAATACTTTGAATAATATATATATGTGGCTTTGAAATGTGAAACTCGGCCAAGTGGTTATAAGCATGATTTTAGAGATTCAATGATATTCGGCCGATTTGAATAATTCATGGCACCCCAAGCAAATTAGTTTTAGATGTTAATAAATATTGAAATTATTTAAAAGCATATTACCGAATGTGATTTTAGTCAATGATTCGGTTATGAGTGCTGATTTGTTTTATAATTAGCCGAATGTGTATATGTATACTATGAGGTGGTTTAGCTTAAAGAAAATTAAGGTGCTCGGAAGGTGATTGTCGTGGATAGTTTAAGTAATGAAATTTAATTTCTATTATGTAAAGTGATGACATTGCTGTTTGCAAATTTGAAGTTAAAAAATTGTTGATTGAGCATCAAGAGCTTATGGAAACAAAGTCGGATCGTGGAAAAAGGGAAATTGGTCGAATAGTCGGAATTGACGTACATTAGCGATCGAGGTAAGTTTTAAGTATTAAAGCCTATAATGTGATTGAGTATGATATGTTAAGCACATATTAAAAGAATCATAACTCTATTGTAAATTTTTATGCATATAGCCTAATGGCTATTATGAAGTATAGGTAAGTTATTGATAAGATATGTTGCCAAATGGATATGATATTATGAAGTGCTAAAAGGATATGTCAGAAGAGTAAAATTGTGATAAACCTGCTCAGGACAGCAGCAGTAACATGAATTTAGAAAATCACCATAAATTGTTGGAGTTGAATGGGAGGCTGAATAAATTATGAAATTAAAGCTTAATGAGTCTAGTTTCTTAGAAAAGAAACCGTGTAAGAAAATTTATTTCCGATAATGGGATATTTAAAGTTGTGTGAGACAGTGCAGAATGACACTGTAATCCTCTGTTCTGTTTTTAGAAAATCATTATAAATTATACAAAAATGGTTATAAGATAAAATTTATATGCTTAGACTCCTTAATGAGTCTAGTTTCAAATGAAATCAAATACAACACATTTTAAATTCTGTAAAATGAGAAATCTGATTCGTAGTGAAGAGTGGTCAGATTAGTCAAACAGTAAAACAGGGGAAACTTTAAGAAAAATATGGTATTGATTGGCCAAACCGAAAATTCTGGAAATTTTATGGATAGAAGATATACGAGTCTATATTCAGGAAAAATTAACGGAAAGTGATTTGGAGTTTTGTAGCTCCAGTTATAAATGATTTAGTGACTATTGCTCAGGAAAAACAGCTTGTGCTGAATTTGAGATTGTGTTGTAAACCTTGATAAACTTGTTCTAGTTGCTCATAAGCTATTGATTAAACCCATACGTGAATTCTAAATTGTGATATTGCAAAATGATAGATGTAGATTCAGCCAAGACAGTGTATATATGTGATAAGGCCTAATGGCCGATGTGATGAATGTGAAAGTGTATATATATGTGATAAGGCCTAATGGCCGATGTGATGAATGTGAAAGTGTATATATGTGATAACGCCTAATAGCCGATGTGATGAATGTGAAAGTGTATATAAGTTTGTAAGGCCTAATAGCCGATGTGACGAATGTGAAAGTGTATATATGTGATAAGGCCTAATAGCCGATGTGACGAATGTGAAAGTGTATATATGTAATAAGGCCTAATGGCCGATGTGATGAATGTGAAAGTATATATATGTGATAAGGCCTAATGGCCGATGTGATGAATGTGAAAGTGTATATATGTGACAGGGCCGAGTGGCCAATGTGATGGATGTGAAAGTGCATAAATGTGATAAGTCCCGAAGGGCATTTGTGTCAGTACTATATCCGGGTTAAAACCCCGCAGGCTTTATGCGAGAATATTATCACTGATTAATGTCTGTAAGCTTCGTGCTCGTACTATATCCGAGCTCTAAAGACCCGATGACTACGTGTGGGAATTTTGTCTGGGTAAGACCCGATAACTTCGTGTGGAGATTATGTCCGGGTAAGACTTCGTAATAAGAATTGCTTATAAATATATTCAATGCGAAAGGTTAAACAGGTATGTACTCCAAGTTTATATGTGAGCTTGATTTGCACTAAATCATAAGGTAGTTATGTGATGTATACGAGAGCAATCTATGAGACTATTCCCATGATTATGTGACATCGGATCAGTGTGAGAGGTGATGTGAAATCATACGATATATCTATGTCACATGAGCTCACTTTTATGTGAAAGTTTATCTGCCTATTGTATATGATGAGATGTGCATATTCGGTAAAGGGATGGTATGCCCGAAGGAAGAGTGAAATAAAAATACGAACAACTATGTTATAATTTGATTGTTATCTGTTGACACTGCTTAAAACTTACTAAGCATTGTAATGCTTACTCCGTTTACTCTGTTTCCTCTGTTTTATAGATCTCATTGCGAAGCTACAGGCTCGGGGATCGTCAGCAACTAGTCACACTATCACTATCCACTGTTTGGTACTGCTATGTTTTGGATTATCTTATGGCATGTATAAAATAGACTAGTGGCGGAAGAATATTTTGGTTAATGTATATAGCCATGCGAAAATGGCTTATATATGTTTGAGCATAATGTTATAATCATTTGGTATGGAATGGTTAATCACTATCATAATTTGTGCTATTTATGCTAAAAGGGCTAGTTGAATCATGGAAACTATGAAATAGGTAAAGTCTACCTTGAAGGCAGTTGCTGGCAGCAGCAGTGATGTAGATTTGGAAAATCCCAAAAAATAGTAGGATTAGAATTAAATAATGAAAAAATTATGTAAATTAACCTTGATGAATCTATTTTCATAGGAAAGTAACGAAACGATCATATGGACAGTATGTTAAGAGATATTCAGGTTCTCGTCAGACAGGGTCAGAACGGTTTCTGGATTCCCTGTTACGACTTTGGAAATTCATTATAAATTAACCAGAGATAATTAGGAGTCATTCCATATATGTATAGATTCCTCTCTGAGTCTAGTTTCTAAAGAAACAAACGGCATCAGTATTGAAGCTCTGTGCAGGGAGATATCCAAGTCGTAATGCGCAAAGGTCAGTGTAGTCGATCCCTGTAACATGGGAGACTTTGACTAATAAACTGTACTAATTGGCCCAACCAAAAATTCTAGAAAAAAATATGTAGATGGGCATATGAGTCTAGTTTCAGGGAAAAATTACGAAACTGATTTTCGAGTTGTGAAACTCAAGATATGATTTTTAAGGTGACAGTGTCGCAGTTAGCCAACTGCCTGGAAAATTTTAAAATGGACTGCGATAGTAAGCGAATTTAGTCTGTGAACCCTCGTGTCCGACTCCGGCGACGGTTACGGGATAGGGGTGTTACAATTTTATTGGTATCAGAGCTACGGTTAGTCGATTCTAGGACTAACGTAGCACGCATGAGTCTATTTATACATGCCATAAAGTGATAAAATGATAGTGTGATGATTTTTGGCTATTAAAATGTGTTTGCTATATTGTAATGAATCTTGATCCCGATCGAGCTGTAGCAAGCTTCTGACTATGAGAATTTGCGATATAACTTCATTTAGATATGCCTAAATTATTAAGTTGATCAGGTACGTATCATGTACTCGTATTTGAATTTCGATTTGGATTGAATTATAAGGGTATAAGTGATGCAATTTTGAAGGAGTGTTATGACTATAAATGTGATTTCTGTATGTGGCTATGGAACTGGAAGTTGAATGGTCGATAAGTATGTTGTGTATGTATTCAAGTAATGTAAATGATATACTAATGTGTATTGCTATATGTCTATATGTATGTAGAGACGAAATTGTCGAATGTAAAAAGGCAGTGAAGCGTATAGAGTGGCTGGTTTTCAGCACTAAGTGTGCGGGCAATAAGTGTTCACGGTTGTGAGATTGGCACTAAGTGTGCGGGCAATAAGTGTTCACGATTGTGAGATTGGCACTAAGTGTGCGGGCTTGAAATGCATGGCACTAAGTGTGCGAGTTTAAAGTACATGGCACTAAGTGTGCGTGGTTGATTATTAAGCACTATGTGTGCGAACCCACTATATATATATATTTTCTATCAATTATTTATATTAAGGGTGCGACCTTACCGAGTCGATTTCGGATAGCGGAAAGGGGTAAGTTCTTGAGTAATAGAGCTTAAATTATGATTTGATTAGATCATGTTTTAAGCAAATCAAAATCATGCTCTTTGTGTGTGGCTATTGAGCCGAAATTGCAAGAATGATAAGTGTCTTGTGTTTGAGTTTTGCTAACGAAAATGAAATATGAATGTGCCATGATTTGTTGTTAAATGTGCATGGTTATTTGAATGATGTCCGGGCTAAGTCCCGAAGGCTTTGTGCTAAGTGACCATATCCGGACTAAGTTCCGAAGAGCATTCGTGCTAGTGATGTATCCGGGCTAAGTCCCGAGGAGCATTCGTGCTAGTGATATATCCGGGCTAAGTCCCGAGGAGCATTCGTGCTAGTGATATATCCAGGCTAAGTCCCGAGGAGCATTCGTGCTAGTGATGTATCCGGGCTAAGTTCCGAAGAGCATTCGTGCTAGTAATATATCCATGCTAAACCTCGAAGAGTAATCATGCTGGGGACGTGTATTCGGGCCTTCGTGCCTAGTAGGCTTCGTGCCGGTAATTTGAGCAAAGTTTAAGTGCTCATTACTATACAAATTCAAATTTAAATGAGATGATATGTTTAAAAGTGTACATACATGATGTTTATAGACTTGGTTAAGTCATATCAATGTGTATTAACGAATGAATAAGAGCGCTATGTATGTGAATAATTAGAGGCACTGTGTGTGTGCGAAATCCTTTAACCGAGCACTATGAGTGCGAGATCGGTCAGTGGGCACTAAGTGTGTGAAGTGGAATTCATGTAAGACCTCGTTTGGGACGAAGGCATTGATTTGAGATAGTGTGTAAGACCATGTCTGGGACATGGCATCGGCTCGATATGTGAGAATATGTAAGACCATATCTAGGATATGGCATTGTAAGAGCTATATGTGCTATTGCTGAATGGACACTATTTTGTTAATCTTGTTCAAGAAATTATTTTGATTAAGTTTCGACATTCGAAAGTTTGAAAGAATTTTTGATGAATGTTGATAATTTTGGATATACGAGTTATGCGCTAGAATAAATCTCATGCCAGTGTATTATATTAGGCTTTATGCCTATTCGACTGTATACGGGTAACGTTAACTATGATTGAATGTGCTAAATGAACTAAATGTTCAGGTACGTGGAAGTTGACTTTTCTTTTGGAAATGAGTTAAGTTGAATATTGAGATGTGTTAAAGTTATAAAGGATATTTATTGGGATGTTTGAGTATATGTGTACTTTCGGTTAGGTTACAGCTTATTCATGAATGAAAATGTGGGTTGATGATGTGAATTATACATGTTAATATGTGCTTAATATGTGTTTGAAATGCATTTGTGAATTAAGTTAAGTGATTATTGCTTATGAAATCAAGAAAATGAGATATTTGTGCATACCTGTAGAAATGTTTATGTATTTGTTTTAAGATAAGAAAATGATTTTATAGATCGATGCGAAATCAATAATGAATTACAATTGCAATCGATGAGCTAATGTTTATATGAATATAATTCAATAAGAGGACGTTATCCTAAACTATGCATCGGTGGAAATTTTCGGGGACGAAAATCCCTAAAGGGGGGAGAGTTGTGACACCCCTAATTTGACCCTAGTCGGAAAGCGGTTTCGGGACCGCTAAACCGAGTAACCAAATTATTTGAACATGATATTTATTGTCTAAAATAAATGTGTGAAAATTTTAAGCTTCGATTTAGTAAATTTCATGTGAATTTAGTCAATAGGACTTATGTGTGACATTTTTGAAATGTGATAGATCAAAACATAAGGACCTATTAGTGCATGTTGAAAAAGGGGGGACTTGCATGTCAATTTCCCCCCCCCCATCTAGTAGTGGCCGGCCATGACATTAGGATGGACAAAGGGTGATGGGCAAAACATGTCATAGACATGTTGTATTGGTGCATCATGGGAGGAAACAATAAAATAAAGAGCATGGGCAATAAAATATTAGTGTTAGTAGGATGAGAAACAAAAAAAAAAAAGAAAGGATATGTGTGATTGTCCCCCCCCTTGCCGTGAGTTGAAGGAAAGAAAAACAAAAAAAAAAGTGTTCATCCTTTGGTTCATCCTTGGCTGAAAATTTTAAGGAGGAAGGAAGAAGAAAGATTGAAGAGGTTCGGCCATGCATGTAACTAGGCTAAGGTATGTTTGATGATGTTCCATGAGATGCATGCATGTTTTAGTTGTTAGCTTGAGTTCTGTCTAAATCTTGCTATGTGATGGAAATGACACTCGGCCATGGATGCATCATTCTTGCTTGGTGTTGATGTTGTGTTGGTGAGATATCAAGTTATTTTTGTGACCAAGTTGAGATTTGAATTTTTGGAATGTTTAAGGTTTTCGGTTATGTTGTTTTGTATGAGTAATGGATTGTTGAGTTCATGCTATTATGAATAAAATTGATTAAGAGAGGCTTGAGATAATTAAATATGCATGTTGGTGGTAAGATGAGCATTCGGTTTTTATCATGGAAGCATAGGTAGCTTGTTAAAGTTGAATTTTAGAAAAGTTAAATGTGTGTGTGCTTGTGCTAGTGCCGAATGTGCCTAGGGTGATTTAGCATTGAGTTTGGTGTTATATGAATTGAGTTTTATGGTTTTGGATTTTTAAGTGTTGTTAAATACTTTGAATAATATATATATGTGGCTTTGAAATGTGAAACTCGGCCAAGTGGTTATAAGCATGATTTTAGAGATTCAATGATATTCGGCCGATTTGAATAATTCATGGCACCCCAAGCAAATTAGTTTTAGATGTTAATAAATATTGAAATTATTTAAAAGCATATTACCGAATGTGATTTTAGTCAATGATTCGGTTATGAGTGCTGATTTGTTTTATAATTAGCCGAATGTGTATATGTATACTATGAGGTGGTTTAGCTTAAAGAAAATTAAGGTGCTCGGAAGGTGATTGTCGTGGATAGTTTAAGTAATGAAATTTAATTTCTGTTATGTAAAGTGATGACATTGCTGTTTGCAAATTTGAAGTTAAAAAATTGTTGATTGAGCATCAAGAGCTTATGGAAACAAAGTCGGATCGTGGAAAAAGGAAAATTGGTCGAATAGTCGGAATTGACGTACATTAGCGATCGAAGTAAGTTTTAAGTATTAAAGCCTATAATGTGATTGAGTATGATATGTTAAGCACATATTAAAAGAATCATAACTCTATTGTAAATTTTTATGCATATAGCCTAATGGCTATTATGAAGTATAGGTAAGTTATTGATATGATATGTTGCCAAATGGATATGATATTATGAAGTGCTAAAAGGAAATGTCAGAAGAGTAATATTGTGATAAACCTGCTCAGGACAGCAGCAGTAACATGAATTTAGAAAATCACCATAAATTGTTGGAGTTGAATGGGAGGCTGAATAAATTATGAAATTAAATCTTAATGAGTCTAGTTTCTTAGAAAAGAAACCGTGTAAGAAAATTTATTTCCGATAATGAGATATTTAAAGTTGTGTGAGACAGTGCAGAATGACACTGTAATCCTCTGTTCTGTTTTTAGAAAATCATTATAAATTGTACAAAAATGGTTATAAGATAAAATTTATATGCTTAGACTCCTTAATGAGTCTAGTTTCAAATGAAATCAAATACAACACATTTTGAATTCTGTAAAATGAGAAATCTGATTCGTAGTGAAGAGTGGTCAGATTAGTCAAACAGTGAAACAGGGGAAACTTTAAGAAAAATCTGGTATTGATTGGCCAAACCTAAAATTCTGGAAATTTTATGGATGGAAGATATACGAGTCTATATTCAGGAAAAATTAACAGAAAGTGATTTGGAGTTTTGTAGCTCCAGTTATAAATGATTTAGTGACTATTGCTCAGGAAAAACAGCTTGTGCTGAATTTGAGATTGTGTTGTAAACCTTGATAAACTTGTTCTAGTTGCTCATAAGCTATTGATTAAACCCATACGTGAATTCTAAATTGTGATATTGGAAAATGATAGATGTAGATTCAGCCAAGACAGTGTATATATGTGATAAGGCCTAATGGCCGATGTGATGAATGTGAAAGTGTATATATGTGACAGGGCCGAGTGGCCAACGTGATGGATGTGAAAGTGCATAAATGTGATAAGTCCCGAAGGGCATTTGTGTCAGTACTATATCCGGGTTAAAACCCGCAGGCTTTATGCGAGAATATTATCACTGATTAATGTCCGTAAGCTTCGTGCTCGTACTATATCCGAGCTCTAAAGACCCGATGACTACGTGTGGGAATTTTGTCCGGGTAAGACCCGATAACTTCGTGTGGAGATTATGTCCGGGTAAGACTTCGTAATAAGAATTGCTTATAAATATATTCAATGCGAAAGGTTAAACAGGTATGTACTCCAAGTTTATATGTGAGCTTGATTTGCACTAAATCATAAGGTAGTTATGTGATGTATACGAGAGCAATCTATGAGACTATTCCTATGATTATGTGACATCGGATCAGTGTGAGAGGTGATGTGAAATCATACGATATATCTATGTCACATGAGCTCACTTTTATGTGAAAGTTTATCTGCCTATTGTATATGATGATATGTGCATATTCGGTAAATGGATGGTATACCCGAAGGAAGAGTGAAATAAAAATACGAACAACTATGTTATAATTTGATTGTTATCTGTTGACACTGCTTAAAACTTACTAAGCATTGTAATGCTTACTCCGTTTACTCTGTTTCCTCTGTTTTATAGATCACATTGCGAAGCTACAGGCTCGGGGATCGCCAGCAACTAGTCACACTATCACTATCCACTGTTTGGTACTGCTATGTTTTGGATTATCTTATGGCATGTATAAAATAGACTAGTGGCGGAAGAATATTTTGGTTAATGTATATAGCCATGCGAAAATGGCTTATATATGTTTGAGCATAATGTTATAATCATTTGGTATGGAATGGTTAATCACTATCATAATTTGTGCTATTTATGCTAAAAGGGCTAGTTGAATCATGGAAACTATGAAATAGGTAAATTCTACCTTAAAGGAAGATGCTGGCAGCAGCAGTGATGTAGATTTGGGAAAATCACTAAAAATAGTAGGATTGGAATTAAATAATGAATAAATTATGTAAACGAACCTTGATGAATCTATTTTCATATGAAAGTAACGAAATGATCATATCGACAGTATGTTAAGAGATATTCAGGTTCTCGTGAGACAGGGCCAGAACGGTTTCTAGATTCCCTGTTCCGACTTTAGAAATTCATTATAAAATAACCAGAGACAATTAGGAGTCATTCCATATATGTATAGATTCCTCTCTGAGTCTAGTTTCTATAGAAACAAACGGCATCAGTATTGAATCTCTCTGCAGGGAGATATCCAAGTCGTAATACGCAAAGGTCAGTGTAGTCGATCCCTGTAACATGGGAGACTTTGACTAATAAATTGTACTAATTGGCCCGACCAAAAATTCTTGAAAAACATATGTAGATGGGCATATGAGTCTAGTTTCAGGGAAAAATTTCGAAACTGATTTTCGAGTTGTGAAACTCAAGATATGATTTTTAAGGTGACAGTGTCGCAGTTAGCCAACTGCCAGGAAAATTTTAAAATGGACTGCGATAGTAAGCGAATTTAGTCTGTGAACCCCTCGTGTCCGACTCCGGCGACGGTTACGGGAGAGGGGTGTTACAAAATATATATGAGATATGTATATGTGGTAAAGCCAAATGGCTAGTGTAAAATATGAATGAGATATGTACACGTGGTAAAGCCGAATGGCTAGTGTGAAATATGAATGAGATATGTATATGTGGTAAAGCCGAATGGCTAGTGTGAAATATGTATGAGATATGTATATGTGATAAAGCCGAATGGCTAGTGTGAAATATGTAGGAGATGTGTGTATATTGTGGCCGAATGACCGAATGTGAAAGGTGTGTATTATTAGATATTTGATGAGGCAAATGAATTACAAAAGTGACAGTCGATGTGAATGTTGTAACATGTGATTAAATGTACATGAAACTTGGAAATATATTCCGAGTAAGACCCGATGACTACGTGTGGAGATTATGTCCGGGTAAGACCCGATGACTACGTGTGGAGATTTTGTCCGGGTAAGACCCGATAACTACGTGTGGGGACTATTCGAGCTAAAGGTTTCGCTGAAGATTCGAGTAAAGCATAAGATTATACGACTTCACAGTAACAATTGGTAATAAATACGTTCAATGCGTTAAGCTGGTCAGGTATGTATTTTGAGATTATATTTAAGCTTGATTTGGACTAAATCACAAGGTCGTTATGTGATGCATATGTGAGTAAAGCAATAAGACTGTTCTATGATTATTGTGCGTTTGGTCAATGTGGAAAGTTAGGTGAAAATATGTAATGTACCTATGTTTATAAGAGATCACTATCAAGTGAGAATTTATCTGCCTATTATATATGATGAGATGGGCATATTCGGTAAAGGGATGGTATGCCCGAAGGAAGAGTGAAATAAAAATACGAACAACTATGTTATAATTTTATTGTTATTTGTTGACACTGCTTTAAACTTACTAAGCATTGTAATGCTTACTCCGTTTACTTTGTTTCCTCTGTTTTATAGATCTCATTTGGAAGCTACAGGCTCGGGGATCGTCAGCAACTAGTCACATTATCACTATCCACTGCTTGTTACTGTTATGTTTTGAATTATTTTATGGCATGTAAAGAATAGACCAGTGGCCGAAGAATATTTTGGTTAATGTATATAAGCCATGTGAAAATGGCATCTTTTGATTGTGTACTTATAGCAGTTAAATTGTCTCCCTGACTGTCTTTAGTATTTACCTAAAGGAACGTTCTTTATAAAAAAAATATTCAAAATTTTTACTGTTCGGATATGAGTTTCAAGTCCGGTAATGCCCCTTTACCTATTCCGGCGACGGATACGGGATAGGGGTGTTACATTTTATTTGGTATCAGAGCCACAATTTAGTCGATTCTAGGACTAACGTAGCACGCGTGAGTCTATTTATACATGCCATAAAGTGATAAAATGATAGTGTGATGATTTTTGACTATTAAAATTTGTTTGTTGTATTGTAATGAATCTTGATCCCGATCGAGCTGTAGCAAGCTTCTGACTATGAGAATTTGCGATATAACTTCACTTGGATATGTTTAAATTATTAAGTTGATCAGGTACGTATCATGTACTCGTATTTGAATTTTGATTTGGATTGAATTATAAGGGTATAAGTGATGCAATTTTGAAAGAGTGTTATGACTATAAATGTGATCTTTGTATGTGGCTATGGAACTGAAAGTTGAATGGTCGATAAGCATGTTGTGTTTGTATTCAAGTAATGTAAATGATATACTAATGTGTATTGTTATATATGTATATGTACATGAGAATTGAGAGTTATATATGATCCGGGCTAAGTCCCGAAGAGCATACGTGCTGGTGTTATATCCGGGCTAAGTCTCGAAGAGCATTCGTGCTGGAGTTATATCAGGGCTAAGTCTCGAAGAGCATACGTGCTGGTATTATATCCGGGCTAAGTCTCGAAGAGCATTCGTGCTGGAGTTATATCAGGGTTAAGTCCCGAAGAGCATTCGTACTAGTGTTATATCCGGGCTAAGTCCCGAAGAGCATTCATGCTTGTGATGTGTATTCGGGCCTTCGTGCCTAGTAGGCTTCATGCTGGTAATTTGAACAAAGTTTAACTGTTCATTACTATATGAATTCAAAGTTAAATGAAAGGATATGTTTAAAAGTGTACATACATGATGTTTATAGACTTGGTTAAGTCATTTCAATGTGTAACAACAAATGAATAGGGGCACTATGTGTGCAAATGATTAGAGGCACTGAGAGTGCAAGTTCTTCAACCGAGCACTATGCGTGCAAGATCGGTCAGTAGACATTAAGCGAGTAAAACAAGATTCATGTAAGACCTCGTATGGAACGAAGGCATTGGTTTAAGATGGTGGATATGTTGTTAAGAAATGAATTCATGTTATAAATGTGTTATGGATTTAGTTTAGGGGATGCTTGGTATATGAAGTCATATGTGCTATTGCTAAATGACCCTTATTTTTGTTAATCATGTTCAAGAAATGATTTCGATTAAGTTCGACATTTGAAAATCTGCAAGAATTTTTGATGAATGCTGATAATTTTGGATATATGGGTTATGTGCTAAAATAAATCCCATGCCGGTATACTATATGAGGCTTTATGCCAAATCGATTGTATATGGGTATCGTTAACGGTGATTGAATGTGCTAAATGAATTCAATGTTCAGGTATGTGGAAGTTGATTTTCTGTTGGAAATAGGTTAAGTTGAATAGTGAGATATGATGGAGTTATAAAGGATATTTATTGGGATGTTTGAGTATATGTGTACTTTCGGTCAGGTTACAGCTTATACATGAATGAAAATGTGGGTTACAAATATGTGGGTTGATGATGTGAATTATACATGTTAATATGTGCTTAATATGTGTTTGAAATGCATTTGTGAATTAAATTAAGTGATTATTGCTTATGAAATCAAGAAAATGAGATATATGTGCATACTTGTAGAAATGTTTATGTATTTGTTTTAAGATAAGAAAATGATTTTATAGATCGATGGGAAATCAGTAATGAATTACAATTGCTATCGATGAGCTAATGTTTATATGGATATAATTCAATAAGAGGATGTTATCCTAAACTATGCATCAGTAGAAATTTTCGGGGACGAAAATCCCTAAAGGGGGGAGAGTTGTGACACCCCTAATTTGACCCTAGTCGGAAAGTGGTTTCGGGACCACGAAACCGAGTCATAAAAATAATTAACAGTCATATTCGATGCTTATTATATGTGAATATGAATGTGTGGAAGTTTCATACTTTAATTTTATCATTTGTATGCGAAATTATTAAATAGGACTTGTATGAGAAAATTTAGAAATGTGCTAGGCAAATGCGAAAATGGCCTATTAATATATGTTGGATAGTGCTTGTACTTGCATGTCAAATTAGCCAAACTATAGGTAGTGGCCGGCCATGCTACAAATTATATAATCAAATATGAATTTTCTATTAACTTTAATTAGCTAGATGCCATATTATCATGGGTGAATGTAATAAAATAAAGAAAGAATAATTAAAGGAAGGAAATGGGTGAAAGAAACAAAGTCTTCATCCATGTTTCTTCCTAGCCGATTCTAAAGAAAGCAAAGAACAACCATTCGGTGATCTTGAACTAAAAAATAAGGTGAGTAGTTCATGCTAATTCTTGAAATTTTAGTATATTTTGAGTTAGTTCTTAAGTTCTTTGCTTAACCCATGACAAAATTTTGAGTTGGGTAATGTCTTAAGCTTTCGGCCATAGTAGAAATTAAGGGGTTAGATTGTTGTTTTTTTTTGTGGTTATTTGAAGTTTAACTAGTTAATACTTAAGTATTAGTATTTGTACATGAAATAGATGAATGTGAAATTGTTGAGTTACTTGAACAATTCGGCTTTGTAATTGATTTTTTTTAGTATAGACCTTGAGTAATGCTAGACATAGATTTTGGTTTTGATAGTGCTTATATGAGTTTAATTAATTCAATTTTGATAATATAATGATAGCTTAAGATAAACAACATTCGGTTATGAATTTTTGTGTTAAATCGAAAATGGATGCTAGTTGAGCTATGAACAATTACTTAATAACGAAGAGAATATAAGCTTAATGCTAAAGTAGCATTCAACCTCGAAGTAAGTTAAATTAGTAGGAAAATAAATTTTGAGATGGAAAATTATGTGTTTGACTAAAGAAAAGAAACCGTTGAAGAGTGTTTGTGAACATGGTAAGTGAATTCGGTTAGTGAGCAAATGAAATAAAAAAATTTGGAATTTGATTTTTGTTTTGGGTATGTATGACCAAGTATATTCGGCCACATAAATAATATAATTACATGATGTTATATTATGATTATTGAGCTTATGTATGTGGGTGCATGTATATCTAGTAATATAATGACATTTGGCTTTGATAGTCGATTGATAAGTTATTACTTTAATTACAAGAGCATTTGGTGAAAGTAACATTTGTGTATGAACATATATTAGTTATGAAATCGGTAGGTTTAAGACTAATTGTGGTAATGATAATATATTAAAATGAGATGGATATTTGATTACCGAATGTGAATAATAAGTAAACACTATTGATCAAAATATTAAACATCTCTATCTATACTTATTTAGCTCAAGAGCAAGTGGGGTCAAAGTTGGATAAGGGAAAGGAAAAAGTGATCGAATAGCTGTTGAAGTCGTTCGACAACGTCCGAGGTAAGTTCTTAAGTAATTGAGTTTGATTCCTTTGAAAGTTTAAGTTTAAAACGGGATGAATATGAATTATGTATATACGTTAAGCTCAATGACTTTTCTAAATGAGGCATATATGATCTCATGTTTTAAATATGTGAATGAGAACTTTACAGAGTAAATTGTATAAATCTGCTAGGGACAACAGCAGTAGCGTGTTTTGGAAAAATTACCGTAAATTGTGGGAGTTGAGTTAAAGGCTGAATAAATTATGTCATTAAAGATTGATGCGTCTAGTTTCGTATAAAAGAAATCGTGTAAGTAAAGGGGTTGCCGATAATGAGATTTTCAAAGTTGTGTGAGACAGAGTCAGAATGGATCCGAAATCCCCTGTTCAGTATTTGGAAAATCATTATAAATCGTAAAAAAATGATTATAAGATAAAATTATATGCTTAGACTCCATAATGAGTCTAGTTTCAAACAAAATAAACGAAAACATATTTTGAATTCTGTACAATGAGAAATTAAATTCTTAGTGAAGAGTAGTCAGAGTAGTCAAGCAGTAAAATAGGGGAAACTTTAAGAAAAATCTGGTATTGATAGGCCGAACCAAAAATTCTGAAAATTTTGTGGATAGAGGATATACGAGTCTATTTTCATGGAAAATTAACGGCACATAATTTGGAAATTCGTAGCCCCAGTTACAAATAATTTAACGACTGTTGCTCAGGAAAACAGCTTGTAGAGAATTTGTGGTTATGTTGTAAACATGGATAAAACTTGTTTTAGTTGCTCATAAGCTATTGATTAAACCCCCACGTGAATTCTAAATTGTGATATAATAAAATGATATAAGAGTGTTAGATGGATCTTTGATATTAAAATTTGTGAAATTGTAAGTTTATAAGTATTCGAACATGAAATGATAGTATGGCATGAAATTGAATTATTCATTGGAAAATGATAGATGTAGATTCAGCCAAGACAAAGTCTATACATGAAAGTATATGTGGTATGTGAGGTATATTTGGATAATTGTGATGTGAATACATGAAAATTTATATTTTGATTTAGGATTTAATGTGATGAATGTGAACATGCATATGTGTGATAAGGCCGAATGGCCAATGTGATGAATGTGAACATGGATATGTGTGATAAGGCCGAATGGCCAATGTGGTGAATTTGAACATAAATATATGTGATAAGGCCGAATGGCCAATGTGATGAATGAGAACATGCATATATGTGATAAGGCAAAATGGCCAATGTGACGAACGTGGAAGCGTATATATGTGGTAAAGCCGAATGGCTAATGCGAAATGTGTATGAGATGGATATGAGGTAAAGCCGAATGGCTAATGTGAAATATGTATGAGATATGTATATGTGGTAAAGCCGAATGGCTAGTGTGAAATATATATGAGATATGTATATGTGGTAAAGCCAAATGGCTAGTGTAAAATATGAATGAGATATGTACACGTGGTAAAGTCGAATGGCTAGTGTGAAATATGAATGAGATATGTATATGTGGTAAAGCCGAATGGCTAGTGTGAAATATGTATGAGATATGTATATGTGATAAAGCCGAATGGCTAGTGTGAAATATGTAGGAGATGTGTGTATATTGTGGCCGAATGACCGAATGTGAAAGGTGTGTATTATTAGATATTTGATGAGGCAAATGAATTACAAATATGACAGTCGATGTGAATGTTGTAACATGTGATTAAATGTACATGAAACTTGGAAATATATTCCGAGTAAGACCCGATGACTACGTGTGGAGATTATGTCCGGGTAAGACCCGATGACTACGTGTGGAGATTTTGTCCGAGTAAGACCCGATAACTACGTGTGGGGACTATTCGAGCTAAAGGTTTCGCTGAAGATTCGAGTAAAGCATAAGATTATACGACTTCACAGTAACAATTGGTAATAAATACGTTCAATGCGTTAAGCTGGTCAGGTATGTATTTTGAGATTATATTTAAGCTTGAGTTGGACTAAATCACAAGGTCGTTATGTGATGCATATGTGAGTAAAGCAATAAGACTGTTCTATGATTATTGTGCGTTTAGTCATTGTGGAAAGTTAGGTGAAAATATGTAATGTACCTATGTTTATAAGAGATCACTATCAAGTGAGAATTTATCTGCCTATTATATATGATGAGATGGGCATATTCGGTAAAGGGATGGTATGCCCGAAGGAAGAGTGAAATAAAAATACGAACAACTATGTCATAATTTGATTGTTATCTATTGACACTGCTTAAAACTTACTAAGCATTGTAATGCTTACTCCGTTTACTTTGTTTCCTCTGTTTTATAGATCTCATTTGGAAGCTACAGGCTTCGGGATCGTCAGCAACTAGTCACACTATCACTATCCACTGCTTGTTACTGTTATGTTTTGAATTATTTTATGGCATGAAAAGAATAGACCAGTGGCCGAAGAATATTTTGGTTAATGTATATAAGCCATGCGAAAATGGCATCTTTTGAATGTGTACTTATAGCAGTTAAATTGTATCCCTGACTGTCTTTAGTATTTACCTAAAGGAACGTTCTTTATAAAAAAAATATTCAAAATTTTTACTGTTCGGATATGAGTTTCAAGTTCGGTAATGCCCCTTTACCTATTCCGGCGACAGATACGGGATAGGGGTGTTACAATGATGGGGAGGCTAAGCGAGCCTTCAATCAGATGATGAATGATTGGTTCACCCAATACATTAGAACCAATCCGGGTGTACAACAACTTCCATCCCTGATTAGTCCTCCTCAAACTCCTGTTATGCCATCAGTGAATCCAGTTCAGTAATCCAGTTCAGTTAAGTAGACCACCAGGCGAAAAGATTAAAAAATATAGGGCTAAAGAGTTCTGAGCTACAACGAGTGATGATGCTGAAAAAGCTAAATTCTAGTTAGAGAACATGATAAAAGTGTTCAACGAATTGTCATTGAGTCTCGAGGAATGTATAAAATGTGTTGTTTCCCTTCTGAGAGATACGGCGTACCATTGTTGGAAGACTTTGACATCTATGGTTGCGAGTGAACGGGTTACTTGGGATTTCTTTCAAACTAAATTCTGGAAGAAATATATCAGTCAGAGATTCATTGATCACAAACACAAAGAGTTTCTTGAGCTTAAATAAGGCCGTATGTTTGTCACAGAATATGAGCGGGAATTTGTAAGGTTGAGTCAGTATACTCGTGAATGTGTACCTACAGAAGCAATAATCTGTAAATGATTCGAGGATTGTTTAAATGAAGATATTCATCTATTAGTGGGGATTTTGGAAATCAAGGAATTTGTTGTACTGGTGGAATGAGCATGTAAAGCTAAAGACCTTGGGAAAGAGAAAAGAAAAGTTGATTTTGAAGCTAGAGAGGTATAAAAGAGATCACTGGGTAAATCATTTCAATCTAGATCAAAGAAGTTTAGAGATGATAGCAGTCATTCAAAGACTAGTGTAGGATATTTGAATAGAGATCGCGTTAGATCGCAATCGAATTTCAAACCTTCAGCTGCGTATGTTGCCAATGTTGATAACGCAAAGAATGAAAAGCCTGAGTGTGATCAATGTGAAAGACGACATTTCAGAGAATGCTGTGGAAAAAGTAATAACTGAGCTTGTTATAGTTGTGGTTTAAGAAATTATTTTATAAAAGATTGCCCAAATTTAGCTGAAAAAGATAATGTTCAAAATCTGAGGCAGAGTGGAAATGCTTCTCGTGGTAGACCTCCTAGAAATTTAGAAAATATAAGTGGTAGTCAAAGAGGAGCAAAAGACACAGCAGTTAGATCTGAGGCTCGTGCACCTGCTAGAGCCTATGCTATTCGAGCTCGCGACGAAGCTTTAGCACCATATGTGATTACGGGTACATTTACTCTCTATGATACTTATGTGATTGCTTTGATAGATCTTGGATCGACACATTCGTATATATGCATGAACTTAGTGAACAATAAGACTTTACCTGTAGAGTCTATTGAATTTGTAAATAGAGATTCGAACCCCTTAGGCAGATGTGTTTTGGTTGATAAAGTATGCAAGAATTGTTCGTTAATGTTTTGAGACACTTGTTTTCTGAATAATCTGATGTTACAACCTTTTGATGAGTTTGATATAATTTTGGTTATGAATTGGTTAACTTTGCATGATGCTGTGGTGAATTACAAATGAAAAACTATTGATTTGAGATGCAAGAATAATCAAATAGTCAGAATTGAATCTAGTGATTTGAATGAATTGCCTGCTGTAATATCTTTGATAAAAGCTTTAAGTATTGTGAGAAAGGGTTGTGAAGCTTATTTTGCATATGTGATTGACTCGAGAGTGTCAGAAAAGATAGTTGAATCAGTGTCTATTGTGTGTGAGTTCCCTGACGTATTTCTTAAAGAACTTCTAGGATTACCTCCGGTTAGAGAGGTAGAATTTTGTATTGAATTGGTATATGGTACTACTCTGATTTCAATAGCTCCGTACAGAATGGCTCCGACCGAGTTAAAATAATTAAAGTCTCAGTAGTAAGAGTTGACCGATAGAGGATTTGCCAGACCGAGTTTCTCACCTTGGGGTGCTCTGGTTCTATTTGTGAAAAAGAAAGATGGTACGATGAGAATGTGTATTGATTATCGTCAGTTGAATAAAGTGACTATCAAGAAAAAATATCCTCTACCCCGAATTGATGATTTGTTTGATTAGTTGAAAGGAGCTGTTGTGTTTTCGAAAATAGATTTGAGATCAAGTTATTATCAGTTGTGAGTGAAAAATTTAGATATTCCAAAAATTACTTTCAGAACAAGGTATGGCCATTATGAATTCATAGTTATGTCTTTCGGATTGACTAACGCACCTACTATCTTTATGGATTTGATGAATAGAATTTTCAGATCGTATTTAGATAAATTTGTTGTTGTATTTATTGATGACATATTGATTTATTCACGTGATGAATCCGAACATGCTGAGCACTTGAGATTAGTGCTACAGATTCTGCGAGATAAGCAGTTGTATGCGATGTTCAGTAAATTTGAATTCTGGTTGAGAGAATTGAGTTTTCTAGGCCATATTGTATCAGCATCTGGTATCCGAGTTGATCCGAGCAAAAATTTAGCTATTTTGGATTGGAAACCTCCAAGGAATGTCTTGAAGTCTGTAGTTTTCTGGACTTGTCAGTTATTATAGAAGATTCGTGAAAGGTTTTTCGATGATTGTGACTCCGTTGACAAAACTAATACAGAAAGATTTCATGCTTGAATGGTTCGAAAAGTGTCAGAACAGCTTTGATTAATTGAAAACCTTGTTGACTGAAGCTCCAGTATTGGTACAACCTGAATCGGGTAAAGAATTTGTGAACTACTGTGATGCTTCATTGATTGGTTTGGGATGTGTTTTGATACGAGAACGTAAAGTCATTTCTTATGCTTCGAGACAGTTCACGAACTTGAGTTAGCTGCAATTATGTTTGCTATAAAGATTTGGCGCTATTACTTGTTCGGTGAGAAGTGTCACGTATACTCTGATCATAAGAGTTTGAAGTATTTGATGACTTAGAAAGATCTGAATCTGCGACATATAAGATGGTTAAAACTGCTAAAAGACTACAAACATGTGATTAATTATCATCCGGGAAAAGCAAATGTTGTTACTGATGTCTTGAGTCAAAAATTGTTGTTTGCTTTGCGTATGATGAAAACTCATTTGGTTCTATCCATTTATGGTTCAGTTTTAGCTGAATTGAAAGCAAGACCTTTGTTTTTACAATAGATTATTGAAGCTTAGAAGATTGATAATGAGATTTTAGCTAAACGAGCTTAGTGTGATGTAGAGTCTGATTCAAAATTCAGAGTTGACAAAGATGATTGTTTGAGATTCCGAGATTGAATTTCTGTTTCAAGAAATTTAGAGCTAATTTAGATGATTTTGAACAATGCTCATAATAGTCGGTTATCTGTACATCCGGGTAGTACAAAATGTATAATGATCTGAAACAACATTATTGGTGGTTTGGAATGAAAAGAGATATATTTGAATTTGTTTCTAAATGTTTGATTTTTCAGCAAGTTAAAGCGGAACATCAAGTGCCATCGGGATTGTTACAACCGATTATGGTTCTAGAGTGGTAATGGGATCGAGTGACCATGGACTTTGTTTCGGGTTTGCCTCTATCTTCGAGCAAGAAAGATGCAATTTGGGTTGTAGTTGATCGTTTGACGAAATCAACTCATTTTATTCCAGTTCGATCTGATTACTCGATTGATAAATTACCTGAGTTATATATTTCTGATATTGTAAGATTGCATGGTGTGCCATTGTCTATAGTGTCAGACAGAGATCCGAGATTCACATCACGATACTGGAAGAAGTTGCAAGATACTTTGGGTACTAAATCGCGTTTTAGTACTACTTTTCATCTGCAAACGGGCAGTCAATCCAAATGGATTATTCAGATACAAGAGGATATGTTGAGATGTTGCATTCTTGAGTTTGAAGGTACGTGGGAATAATATTTACCTTTAATTGAATATGCTTATAATAACAGTTTTCAATCGAGAATTCAAATGGCACCATACAAAGCGTTATATGGTCATAAATGTCGTACACCTTTGTATTGGACTGAGCTCAGTGAAAATAAGATTCACGGGGTTGATTTGATAAAAGAAACTGAATAGAAAGTGAAAGTGATCCGAGATAGTTTGAAAGCAGCTTCTAATCGTCAGAAATCATATGCGGATTTGAAAAGAAAAGACATTGAGTTTGAGCTCAGCGACAAAGTGTTTTTGAAGGTATCTCCGTGGAAGAAAGTGCTTCAGTTTGGTAGAAAAGGCAAATTGAGTCCGAGGTTCATCGGGTCATATGAGATTATCGAGCGTATTGGGCCAGTAGCTTATAGATTGTTTTTACCACTAGATTTGGAAAGGATTCATAATGTGTTTCACGTGTCAATGCTTCGACGATACAGATCCGATCCTCCACATGTGATTCCTCCGTCTGAGATGGAGATTCAATAAGATATGACTTACGAAGAAAAGCCAATCCGTATTTTAGCTCGTGAGGTGAAAGAGCTGCGAAATAAGAAAATTTCAGTAGTTAAGTAATGTGGCAACGACATGGTATCGAAGAGGCCACGTGGGAGCCTGAGGATACCATGAGACTACAATATCCGAATCTATTCAATGGTAAGATTTTGGGGGACGAAAATCCCTAAGGGGGAGAATTGTAACAGTCTGGTTTTAACCCTAGTCAAAATAGTGGTTTCGAGACCATATATCCGAGTCAAAAAAATGTTTAAATATTATTTTCTATGCTTTTGATATGTGAATTAGCAAGTGTGAAAGTTTCGTATTAAAATTTAACTGTATGTATGTTTAATTTGATAAAAGGATCTAATTGCATAAAATGTAAAAGCTGTGTGTTAGATGTTATAAGTGCCTATTTGACTTGGCTTTGTAAATGACAGGTCCTTATGTTGTAAATAGACCATTGAACTCATTAAATGACATTAGTGGACATTAGTTGGTGGAATTTATAATGAAATAGCTAAGGTACAAATAGTCATTTGAGTAATAATATGTGTTTTAATAAAGAAAACATAAAATGGCCATGCAATATATCATCTTTGTTAGCTGATTATTTGAAAGAAAAAGAGTAGAAAAGATCAAGCTAGGGTTTGGCTGAAAAATTGGT
Organism: Gossypium hirsutum; assembly: GCF_007990345.1. Lineage (NCBI taxonomy): Eukaryota > Viridiplantae > Streptophyta > Magnoliopsida > Malvales > Malvaceae > Gossypium > Gossypium hirsutum. The sequence goes on along the minus strand of NC_053427.1, from coordinate 26,764,736 downwards.
GATTAAGGTATGTATTGAGCTCAGTTTTTGATGATTTTTATGTTTTTATTATCGTTGCTGCGAATACTATCAAACCCATGCCTCAGTTTCTAATTTTGATGATAATTTTGAAATGTGCCATGGGTGGATTCATGAGCTTTGTGATGTTATAAGATGAAATATTAAAGTTTGATATTTGGTTTACATGTTTTGTCTTTGAATTTTTGATAATATTGAGTATTTTAGGCTAATTTGTAAAAATGTTATTTTGAGGGACTAAAATGTGAAGTAAATGAAATGTATGGACTTGTATGAGAGCTATGAAAATTCGGCTAAGCTTGTGTATAAGAAAAAATTATGTATTTTGGTGATTTTGTGAATTAGGGACTAATGTGTCAAGATATGAAAATGTGAGGGCCAGTTTGCAAAATGCTCTAAATATGTGTTTATGGATTGTTTTGAATGATTTGGTGAATAAAAAGGGTTAATTTTGAACACATATAGATCAAGAAAAAAGGAAGTCAGATTTAGACCGAGGGAAGTTGAAGATTATAAAATAAACAATCCAGTCGGCAATTTCGAGTATGAGGTAAGTTCATACTTAAAACATGATGTTAAGTATATTTTGTTGTTTTGATTATATATACATTATATATATGTTTGGTTTAGATGAATACGACAATAAATCAATAGTATTTGGCACTAAGTTGTGATTTAAACTAGCTTCAGCTATATGAGGCACTAAGTGTGCGATACCAACTTAGCTTCGGCTAATTGAGATGGCACTAAGTGTGCGAAATCGTTCTAGCTTCGGTTAACTGTTGTAGCACTAAGTGTGCGGATGTTCAAAGCATGAATAATTTATGGAAACTCTTAAAATATTTAAACGCAAGGTGAGAATGAAATTGAATAAGTACGGGAAGATTCAGGTATGTACGATACCTATGTGGTAGATGATACTATGAATGTGAAGCTCATTGATTTGGTATGAACATACGGATTGTGTTGATATAGTTTTGATAGATGATTAGGAAATTTGTAAGTACTTATGCATTGATGATTTTTGGTACGAGCTTACTAAGCTTTTGAAAGCTTATTTTGTGTAAATTTGCATTGTTTTATAGACATCGACGCTACTGCAAGCTCAGGGATAGTCAAGGATCGTCACCACACTATCGATTCTCGTTTTGGTACTTTTGATAATGTATATTTTTAGAGTATGCCATGTATAGGCTAGTGGTTGTGGGAACATGTTTTATGATGCATATACTTAGCCATGTGATTTGGCTAGTTGGTGTTTAAACTCATAATTGATAATGGCTTATCGTATGTGATGTTAATATGCAAATGTGGTATGTTATAGTAGGTAAGTTTTGGTAATTTTAGTTTGAGATTGAATGATGTATGGAAGGAAATGTTTTGGTATGATCTTATTTTTTGTTTTGGCATAAAATTGGCTGAAATGGTGGTACATATATGCTTGATTCTTTGCTTGTAGGTTGACCCAAATTTGGGGTGGAAAATTGGCTATTCAAATGGCCTATTTTTGTCCGCATGGACAGAGACACGGGCATGTGTCTCAGCCGTGTGCAACACACAACTATGTTCCACGGTCGTGTGTCCCCTAGGGTACCCAACAATTATAGGTCAGGCCCGAACACGGCCAAAGAACACGGGCATGTGGCTAGCCGTGTGGCCCAAGTCAGGCTCGACCACTACCACGGTACATGGGCGTGTCTTGTAGCCGTGTGAGCAGGTCAGTAGCTATGTCCTGTTTTGACACGGCTTAGACACACGGGTGTGTCTAAGGCCATGTGAAGCACACGGCCTGTTCACACTGGCGTGTGACCTTTGAAAAGTTGAAAAATTTTATAATTTCTGAAACTTTTATATGTTTTCAATTTAGTTTCGAATGCACGTTTAAGTATCGTATACTGAATTTTATGTTCTTAATGAATGTGAATGAATGACATTTACTGGAATGATTTGATATTTGATATACAAATATTCTGAGTTGTGTTGTGGGTTAACTAATGCCTCCTAACCTATTCCAGCGAAGGTTACGGGTTAGGGGTGTTAAATGACTGATATACCCCTTTGATATGTATGACTGTAATCAAGCATGACATAATTTGCATTCACGTATGATATTATGACATGACATATTGCATGGGGTTGGGTTATTATATTCAGAGGAAGTGTACTGTATTGGCAGCTCTGCAACAACCACTGTTTAGTGCCACAACCAGTGCTATAATTTGGAGTGTAGGGATGGGTGGGTCAATTTTATCCCTACATGGAGTGTAGGGCTGGACGGAGTGGAGTGTAGAGGATGGACGGGTAGGACTTTTGATTGCATTACTGTTGCTGTTACTATAATGGGCTAAGGCCCACACTAATACTGATACTATAATGGGCAATGGCCCTAACTGTTACTGGACTGTCACTGAAACGGGCTTAGGCCCGAACTGTATTTGCCTACTATTTGACTAACTATTGTTAAGGGATTACACACTGAGTTTACTTAAACTCACCCTTCTGCTTTTCTATGAAGGTAATCCTTAGACGGACCAGTGCTACAAGAGACTCGAAGGTGGCCACACAACTATTTTTGCTTCCTTTTAATCTTTTAATTTATAAGTAATTTAATTTGGGTTTTTGTGTTGTAATAAGGCCTTTTAAAGTTTTTATTTTGATTTTGGGATTTGTTTACCTTGAATCGTATCTGCTAGAAGTAGGCCGCGGTTTTTCAAAAAGATAAATGCATTTCAAAACATCACGTTATTGCAACGCTTTTTTTAAAAAGAGCTTCCGCAACAATCATAGTTTTTTTCTTAGTGCAATAACAATCTAATATAATTAACACTGTGCTAAATCAACTAGAGTTTAACAATGAGTAACTTATTCTAATTTTTCATAAAGATCACAACGAGGTTTTTAGTATAAAACTATGTTTTTCGAAATTCACTTCAATGTGACATCACGGATTCAGCCGTAACGTCTAGGCTAGGTTTGGGTGTTACATTTAGTGGTATTAGAGCCAGGTTGCAAAACTCAGCTGTGGATTTGGGTTTTCTTAAAACTTAAAATTTCAAAAAAGGAACTGTTTTAAATGATTTAAATACTCGAAAATGTTTTACTGAATGTGTGGTATATTGAGTCACCGGCGCCGATCCTGTAAGTTCTCTAAAACTACTGCTTGTTAAAATTGAAATACTACAACTACTATAGGTAGTAGACTGTATCAAAATACTCTGTTTAGAGTAACCTAAAACTGTAGTAAGACTGCGATTTGCAAAAACAAAACTCTGAATTACTGATAATATTTTCCATAAAATATCCTGTAATAAATATTGGAACTGTAAACTAATGCATAAAATTTATAATTCAGATAATACGAAAATTGATAATGAACACCAGAGGTACTCGTGAAAAGGGTACAAAAGGCCACGATGGAGTCCGTAGAGGTGCTCGGGCTGGGTCTTCAGCATCGGGTCATATGCCTAACAATGAAGCTAGGGAGGCACCAGCTTCACCTGTGACTAGGACTAGGTCACATGATCGTGCAGCTAGGGACAAGACACTGTCCCAAGCTATGTTACAAATTTTGAAGAGGGTCACTGGGCCTAATACTGGTACTGTGGGTTGTGGGTCGGTGACAGAACGACTCAGGCCTAATAGGGCTGGGATTTTTAGGGGTATCGCTAGAGTTGCGCCTAATGTGGCTGAATATTGGATTGAGGCCACAGAGAGGATCATGGACGACCTTGATTGCACCCCAGAGCAGAAATTAAAAGGTGTAGTGTCGTTGCTACGAGATGAAGCCTATCAATGGTGGCTTACAGTTAAAGAGGATACTCAGTTTGACCGGGTGACTTGGGAACTTTTCAAGACTACATTCCAAGGAAAATATTTGGGCGCTAGTTATATGGATGCCCGGAGGAGGGAGTTTCTGAATCTAACTCAGGGGGATAAATCTATGGTTGAATACGAGGCAAATTTTTTGTGACTTAGTCGCTATGCGTGTGGGATGGTGGCAACTGAATATGAGCGCTATGTTCATTTCGAGGACGGCCTCAGAGAGAATCTACGAGTTCTGATAGCTCCACAGAGGGAATCTCCACAGAGGGAGTGAGATTTTGCTGTGTTTGTGGAAAAGGTGAAGACTACCGAGGATGTGAAGCACCCTGAGCGCCAGAACCGTGAGAAGGACAATGGGAGGAACAAGAGTGTTTAGGAGCCCTCAAGTTCAGCTATGGGGCCTTAAAAAAAGGCTAGAGTTGATGGGCCAGTCAGATTTGGGCCCCATATTCTACTATTAGACCACAGCATTGTGCAGATTGTGGGAGACGCCATCAAGGCGAGTGCTAGAAAAGGATTAGGGCATGTTTAAGGTGCAGATCTATGGAGTACAGTATCAGAGATTGTCCATGGAGGCCCAATCAGATGCAAGCTACTTGTATGGGTACTGCTCAGCCCCCGAGAGGTGTTCAGCAGCCATCGAGAGGTCGTGGTCAGGCCAGAGGTGGAAATGGTTTGGGCTGTGGTCGTGGAGCACCAGGTAGAAATGATGGTCATACTAAGGTGAGGCAGCCAGGACTGGTTTATGTTGCACGTCGCCGAGAGGAAGAAGATGCCCCGAATATTATTACGGGTACGTTCTTTATCCATAATGTACCTTATACTGCATTGATTGATATTTGGTCTACGCATTCATAGATAGCATGCACTGTGTCTGAGACTTTGGGTATTATGGTTGAAAACACTACGATTGAGGTTACTGTTTTGAGTCCATTGGGGCAGTCGGTAAGAGTGAATAAACTGTTTAAGGATGTACCTTAAGAGGTTCAAGGAATGATCTTTTTGGAAGATTTAATGGAACTTCCTTTTGGAGAATTCGACTTAATATTGGGCATGGACTAGCTGGTTAAGCATCAGGTGAATTTGGACTATGCTAGAAAACGGGTGGTATTGAAAACTGCAAAGGTTGATGAGGTAGTTGTAATTGGAGAGTGTCGGAATTATCTGTCAAATGTGATTTCTGAACTTAGAGCCGAGAAATTGGTTCGTAAGGGTTGTGAGGCACATCTAGCCTACATTGATGTTTTTGATTCTGGGGTTTCTTCTGTTAAAATATCAGAACGATTAAGGATTTTCCGGATTTTTTCTCGATGAACTACCTGGGTTACCTCCAAACCGTGAAGTCGAGTTTGGGATTGAGCTCTTGCCTGGTATAGCTCCGGTGTCCATCGCCCCTTATAGAATGGCACGGAAAGAGCTTGAGGTGCTTAAAGCTCAGATTCAAGAGTTACTGGATCCAAGATTCACTCGCCCTAGTGTATCTCCATGGGGAGCACCGGTGTTATTTGTGAAAAAGAAGGATGGATCTATGCGTATCGACTACCGACAACTGAATAAATTGACTGTTAAGAATAAGTATCCTCTACTGAGGATTGATGATCTATTCGATCAGTTACGTGGAGCTTCGATTTTCTCTAAGATAGATCTTCGATCTAGGTACCATCAACTGTAGGCCAAGGAGACTGATGTTTTCAAGACAGCGTTTAGGACTCGTTATGCCATTACGAGCTCCTAGTGATGCCGTTTGGACTGACAAATGCACTAGCGACTTTTATGGATTTGATATACCGAGTGTTCCAGCCCTACCAGGGTCAGTTCTTAGTGGTGTTTATAAATGACATTCTAGTGTATTCGAGAACTAAAGATGAACATGATGCACATCTCCGAGTGGTTCTGCAAATACTGAGGGAAAAACAAATGTACACTAAATTTAGCAAGTGTGAATTCTCGCTACGAGAGGTAACTTTTTTGGGTCATGTGGTATCTACTGAGGAAATTAGGGTTGATCCTCGAAAATTGAAGCTATTTTGGATTGGAAGCAGCCTAAGTCAGTATCTGAGATTTGAAGTTTTCTAGGTCTGGCAGGGTATTACAAACGGTTTGTTGAGAGGTTTTCATTGATTGTTGCGCCTCTAATTAAGTTGTTGCGTAAAGGGGTACCGTTTGTAACACCCCTATCTCGTAACCGTCACCGAAATAGGAAAGGGGAGTCACCGGACAGACAGAGCATTTCGGAGTAACACAGATTCACAGATATCATATAATATCAATACAGAAATATTCATCCACAATTCATCCATTAAGATAGTCTACGAGACCTAAAACGTACATTTAGGGAAGGTCGGAACTAAATCGAACCCATTTAGAAATTTCAGAACGTAATCAATATTTTCAAATGTGACCAAGTCACACGCCTGTGTGACTAGGCCAAGTGACTCACACGGGCACAAGACACGCCCATGTGGTCTAACCGTGCTAAAAAGAGGTCCTATACTGACTTTTTAACACGGCCAACAGACACAGCCATGTGCCATGACCATGTAAAATTTAGCTAGCTACTGACTTTCTTACACGGCCACAAGGCACGCCCGTGTTCCCTGGCCACGTGGCACAATGCAGGCTTGGTTTAAGCCAATTTACCACCCCATAACGTTCCAATCCTACAAACATTAATATGCAACAAGTATACCAATATTTCCAACCAATTCAATGCTCAAAAATGACCAAAACACATTAGAACATAGCACATTTCAAAACATGCATCAAAACTATGCACAAAACTTAACATTTGCTAGCCAATTAGCATGGCATAACATATATACAATTCAAAACTTAATACATAGACATTCTAGCCTATACATGCCATACTTATCAATATTAAAACTTTCAAAGGTACCAAAAAGAGCTTGATAGTGTGGTGACAATCCTCGACTATCCTCAGCCTTCAGTAGCTACGATAACTGTAAAACAGACAGAAATCACACAGAGTAAGCTACGAAGAGCTTAGTAAGTCAAATACAAATTCCCAACTATTATAACATAAAAATAATAGTAAATGGCTAGATTTCACAACCGTCTCATAGAATATTTCCTTACTTCACAGAAACATAGTCTTTTCTATTTAGAAATCTAGTACGATACAAACGTACCTGTATGAATTATACATTTCATATCTCATACTTTATCATCGGACAATCTAGAAATGGAATAAATATTCATAGACAAGTACAATGCTAACGTCCCAGACGTGGTCTTACATGTAATTCAGTATCGATGCCTCTGTCCCAGACAGGTTCTTATACGAAAACAGAAATGATGTCGATGTCCCAAACATGGTCTTACACTTAAATTTCAAATCGATGCCTGTGTCCTAGACACGATCTTACACGATGATTCAGATCAATACCAATGTTCTTTTATCAGGCTCTCAAGCCCGTCCAATACAGATAACAATTTATAAACACAAAATTTAATCAACTTAACACATAAGTGTAGTTTGACTTACCTCGTACGGATTTCGGACGAAAATGAGTCGACTATTCGACTACTTTGGACTTCCCTCTATCTAAGTCCGATTTTCTTTGTTCTTGATCTAATACAATATAAATTCAACCATTTAATCATTCATTTCATTCAATTTAATCCATATACACATATTTAGGGCACTTTACATTTTAGCCCTTACATTTTCTCACTTTGACAATTTAGTCCATTTTCCACAAAATCATCAATATGTAAAATTTCTTTGCAGCAAGGGCTAGCCAAATTTTCACGGCTTCTATATAAGCCCATACAACATGTTAAATTCACAAATAAGTCCTTCAAAACCTCATTTTCATAAATTAGCCCAAATAACTTATTTCATCAAAAATTCAAGAACAAAACAAATAACTCATCTAACAAGCCTTCATAATTCATCCAAAAACGTCACAAAACTCATGATATCAACAATGGAATTTCATGAAATCTATAACAGAAACAGAAATTCAGACATGGGCTTTGAAGAACACGAAGCAACTCTTTTGTTTTTATTTTCGGTGGAAAATGGATGAAATAAATGGATTTTAGCCTTTGTTTTATTTAATAAAACATAATTCACCTTTTACCATTTTGCCCTTCATTAATATACCTTAAAACTTACTTACTACATGTCCATAATTGTCCACCATTTAAACAAATGGTACAATTGACATGCAAGGACCTTTATTATAAAAGCCAAGCCAAATAGGTGTTTATCATCTAGCACTCAAGTTTTACACTTTTCGCAATTTAATCCTTTTTCATAATTAAGCATAAAAACAGACAAATTAAATCACAGAAACTGTACAGATATAAATTCACATATCACAGACACAGAAAATAATATTAAAATATTTTTTAGACTAGGATTTGTGTTCCTAAAACCACTATTTCGACTAGGGTCAAAACCGACAGTTACAATTCTCCCCCCTTAGGGATTTTTGTCCTCGAAAATCTTACCGTTAAACAGATTTGGATATTGCTGTTTCATTGCATCTTCAGGCTCCCATGTAGCCTCTTCTACTCCATGTCTATGCCACAGTACTTTGACTAACGAAATTCTTTTATTACGTAATTCTTTAATCTCACGAAACAGAAAACGAATTGGCTTTTCTTTATAAGTCATGTCAGAATGGATTTCAATATCAGACAGAGATATTACATGCGAAGGATCAGATCTGTATCGTCGAAGCATCGATACGTGAAATACATTGTGAATCTTTTCTAACTCAGACGGTAATCTTAATCTATAAGCAACTAGCCCAACTTGCTCAATGATTTCATACGGTCCGATGAACCTCGGGCTCAACTTGCCCTTTTTACTGAATCAGAATAGTTTCTTCCACGGAGATACATTCAGAAACACTTTATCACTAATCTTATATTCGATATCCTTTCGTTTTAAATCTGCATAAGGTTTCTGATTATCAGAGGCAGCTTTCAGACTATCTCAGATTATTTTCACTTTCTGTTCTGTTTCTTTTATCAGATCAACCCCGTAAATCTTATTCTCACCGAGCTCAGACCAGTATAACAGAGTTCTAAACTTTCTACCATATAAGGCTTCATACGGTGCCATTTTAATGCTCGATTGAAAACTATTATTCTAAGCGAATTCAATCAAAGGTAGATGCTGTTCCCACGTACCTTCAAACTCAAGAATGCAACATCTCAACATATCCTCGAGTATCTGTATAATCCACTCAGATTGACCATCCGTTTGCGGATGAAAAGTAATGCTGAAATGCAATTTAGTACCCAAAGCATCTTGCAATTTCTTCCAGAATCGCGATGTAAATCTCGGATCTCTATCATATACTATTGACAATGGTACACCATGCAATTTCACAATATCAGAAATATACAACTCAGCTAGCTTATCGAGGGAATAATGAAATCGAATCGGAATAAAATGACCTAATTTCGTCAAACGATCAACTATAACCCAAATTGCATCTTTCTTTTTCAGAGACAGAGGCAAACTTGAAACAAAATCCATTGTCACTCGATCCCTTTTCCACTCTGGAATCATAATCGGTTGTAATAATCCAGATGGCACCTGATGTTCAGCTTTAACTTGCTGACAGATTAAACATCTCGAAACAAAGTTAGAAACATCTCTTTTCATTCCCGGCCACCAATATAGTTGTTTCAAATTGTTATACATTTTCCAACTTCCTGGATATACAGAAAATCTGCTGCTGTGAGCTTCACTCAAAATCATCCGAATTAACTCTGGATTCCTCGGAACACAAAGTCTATTTCTGAATCTCAAACAATCATTAACATCAACCCAAAATTCAGAATCACACAGAGTTCATTTAGCTATCAATTCATTGTCAGATTTCTGAGCTTCATAGATCTGTTGTATAAACAAAGGTTTTGCTTTCAGTTCGGCATAAACCAAAGTATCATCAGACAGTGCAAGATTAGCGTCCATAGCACACAACGCAGACAACGATTTCCTACTCAAAGCATCAGCAACAACATTACCTTTGCCCGGATGATGATCAATCACAAGTTCGTAATCATTTAGCAGTTCTAACCATCTTCTCTGCCGCAAATTCAAATCTTTTTGCGTCATTAAGTACTTTAACTTTTATGCTCAGAAAACACCAGACATTTCTCACCAAACAGATAGTGACGCCAGATTTTCAAATCAAATACAATGGCAGCTAACTTGAGGTCGTGTATTGGATAGTTCTTCTCATGCGGCTTTAATTGTCTCGAAGCATAAGCAACAACTTTTCCTTCTTACATTAAAACACAACTGAGTCCATTCAACGAAGAATCAATGTAAACAATGAATTCTTTACCTGACTCAGGTTGTACCAATATTGGAGCTTCAGTTAATAGAGCTTTTAACCGATCAAAACTTTTCTGACATTGTTCAGACCATTCAAACCTCACATCTTTCTGAAGCAATTTTGTCAACAGAGTTGCAATCATCAAGAAATCTTTTACAAATCATCTGTAGTAACTGGCAAGTCCCAGAAAACTGCAGACTTCAGATACATTCCTCGGAGGCTTCCATTCCAGAATAGCTGAAATCTTACTCAGATCAAATCGAATACTGAAAACTAATACAATATGACCCAGAAAACCAACTTCTTGCAATCAGAATTCATACTTACTGAACTTCGTATACAACTATCTATCTTGCAGTGTCTGTAGCACTATCCTCAAATGCTCAGCGTGTTCAGATTCATTACGTGAGTAACTCAATATGTCATCAATATATACAACAATAAATTGATCTAAATACAGTCTGAAAATTCTATTCATCAAATCCATAAAGATAGCAGGTGCATTCATTAATCCAAAAGGCATTACTAAAAATTCATAATGCCCGTACCTCGTTCTGAAAGTAGTTTTTGGAATGTCAAAGTCCATTACTCGCAACTGATAATAACCCGATCACAGATCTATCTTTGAAAACATAGTAGCACCTTTCAACTGATCGAATAAATCATCAATTCTAGGCAGAGGGTATTTGTTCTTTACAGTCACTTTATTAAGTTGACGGTCATCAATACACATTCTTATTGTGCCATCTTTCTTTTTCACAAACAGAACAGAAGCACCCCAAGGTGAGAAACTCAGTCTAGCAAATCCTCGATCGGTCAATTCTTGCAACTGAGATTTTAATTCTTTTAGTTCAGTCAAAGCCATTCTGTACGGAGCTATCGATATCAGAGTAGTACCAGGTACTAATTCAATGCCAAACTCGACTTCTCGAATCAGACGCAAACCAAGTAACTCTTCAGGAAACACATCAAAGAATTCACAAACAACAGGCACTAATTCAACTTTTTTATCATTCACTTTCGAGTCTATCACTTAAGCTAAGTAGGCTTCACAACCTTTCTTTACATATTTCTGTGCTTTCATTGTAGCTATCACAGCTGGTAGTCCATTCAGATCACTGGACTCAATTCAAATTATCTCATCATTTTTACACCTTAAGTCAATGACTTTTCTTTTACAGTTCACAATAGCATCGTGCAATGTTAACTAGTCTATCCCCAGAATTATATCAAGTTCGTCGAAAGGCAATAGCATCAGATCAGCAGGAAAACAAATATCTCGAATCATTAATGGACAATTCTTGCAGACTTCATCAACCTAGACACTTTTGCCTAAGGGTTCGATACTCTAATTACAAATTCAGTAGACTCTACAGACAAAGTCTCATTGCGCACTAAATTCATACAGATATAAGAATGCGTTGAGCCAGGGTCTATCAATGCAATCACAGAAGTATCATAAAGAGTAAAGGTACCAGTAATCACGTTTGGAGATGAGGCTTCCTCACGAGATAGCATAGGCTCTGGCAGGTGCTCTAGTCTCAGATCCAACAGCAGTATCCCTAGTAGCTCTTTGATCAACACTTGTATTTCTTGTGTTTCTGAAAGGTCTACCTCTAACTGTGGTGTTACTCTGTCTCGGATTTTGTACATTCTCTTGCTCAATGGGTTCAGAAAAATCTCTTATAAAATGATCCAGGGATCCATATCGGAAACAAGCTCGGTCATTCAATCTACAATTTTTCGGATGTCTTTTACCACAGTGTTTACATTCAGATTTCTCAGATCGGACACTTCCAACACTTACAATAAAAATAACGGGGGCTCTGGTATTCGAATATGATCTAGCTTGATCTCGGTTCGAATGTCCCATATTAGTATTTGAACGATTCTGATCATCTCAGAATTTTTTTAACCCAGTCTAAAATGATTTACTCGAAGATATTTTTCTAGCATCTCTAGCTTCAGAATTAGCTTTTCTGTTCTCTTTGCTTAATTCTTCAGCTTTACATGCTCGCTCAACGAGCACTACCATTTCTTTAATCTCTAAAATCCCCACTAGCAGACGGATATCTTCGTTTAGTCCATCTTCAAATCTTTTGCACATTATTGCTTTATTTGATACACATTCTCGAGCATACTGGCTCAATTTCACAAATTCTCGTTCATATTCAGTAACAGACATTCGGCCCTGTTTAAGCTCAAGAAACTATTTACGTTTCTGATCAATAAATCTCTGACTAATGTATTTATTATGAAATTCAGCTTGGAAGAAATCCCAGGTAACCCGTTCGCTCGGAACCACAGATATTAAAGTTTTCCACCAATGATACGCCGTATCTCTCAAAAGTGAAATGGCGCATTTAACATATTCTTCTAAATTTAGAGACATTTCATCAAATACCCGTATCGTATTTTCCAACCAAACTTTAGCTCTTTCAGTATCATCATTCGTTGTAGCTCGGAACTCTTCAGCCCCATACTTTCTAATTTTATCAACAGGTGGTCTACTTAGTTGAACTGGACTCACCGAGGGTATAACAGGAATTTGAGAAGGATTAACCGGGGGTAGAGATTGTTGAACAGCCGGGTTGGTTCTAATGTATTGGGTGAACCATTCATTCATCATCTGATAGAAGGCTTGCTTAGCCTCACTATCACGGCTACTCATAGCCGGTCGTGAATCATCTTGCACCACCCTTTGCGCGGGAGCAGGCGCATTGCTTTCAACATTGTCAGCTACGATTCTATTGGGATCCATTTGCTATATAAAAGCACATTTCAAAGTCAAGAGTCATCACACTATCACAGGTTCAAATATATGGCATGTATAGCTAGACTCATATACACTATGGTAGTCCTAGAACCGACTAAACCATAGCTCTGATACCAATAAAATGTAACACCCCTATCTCGTAACTGTTTCCGAAATAGGAAAGGGGGGTCATCGGACAGACAGAGCATTTCGGATTAACACAGATTCACAGATATTATATAATATCAATACATAAATATTCATCCACAATTCGTCCATTAAGATAGTCTACTAGACCTAAATTTAGGGATGGTCGGAACTAAATCAAACCCATTTAGAAATTTCAGAACTTAATCAATATTTTCAAATGTGACCAAGTCACATGCCCGTGTGACTCACATAGGCACAAGACACGCCCATGTGGTCCAACCATGCCAAAAAGAGGTCCTATATTGACTTTTTAACATGGCCAGCAGACACGGCCGTGTGCCACGACAGTGTAAAATTTAGCTAGCTACTGAGTTTCTCACACGGCCATAAGGCACGCCCGTGTTCCCTGGTCGTGTGGCACAATGCAAGCTTGGTTTAAGCCAATTTTCCACCCCATAAGGTTCCAATCCTACAAACATTAATATGCAACAAGTATACCAGCATTTCCAATCAATTCAATGTTCAAAAATGACCAAAACACATTAGAACATAGCACATTTCAAAACATGCATCAAAACTATGCACAAAACTTAACATTTGCTAGCCAATTAGCATGGCATAACATATATACAATTCAAAACTTAATACATAGACATTCTAGCCTATACATGCCATACTTAGTAATATTAACACTTTCAAAGGTACCAAAAAGAGCTTGATAGTGCGGTGACAATCCTCGACTATCCTGAGCCTTCAATAGCTACGATAACTGTAAAATAGATAGAAATCACACAGAGTAAGCTACGAAGAGCTTAGTAAGTCAAATACAAATTCCCAACTATTATAACATAAAAATAATAGTAAATGGCCAGATTTCACAACCGTCTCATAGAATATTTCCTTACTTCACAGAAACATAGTCTTTTCTATTCAGAAATCTAGTACGATACAAACGTACCTGTATGAATTATACATTTCATATCTCATACTTTATCGTCGGACAATCCAGAAATGGAATAAATATTCACAGACAAGTACAATGCCAACGTCCCAAACGTGGTCTTACATGTAATTTAGTATCAATGGCTCTGTCCCGGATAGGGTCTTATACGAAAACAAATACGATGCCGATGTCCAAGACATGGCTTACACTTAAATTTCAAATCGATGCCTGTGTCCCAGACACGGTCTTACACGATGATTCAAATCAATACCAACATTCTTTTATCAGGCTCTCAAGGCCGTCCAATACAGATAACAGTTTATACACACAAAATTTAATCAACTTAACACATAAGTGTAGTTTGACTTACCTCGTACGGATTTTGGATAAAAATGAGTCGACTATTCGACTACTTCGGACTTCCCTCGATCTAAGTCCGATTTTCTTTGTTCTTGATCTAATACAATATAAATTCAACCATTTAATCATTCATTTCATTCAATTTAATCCATATACACATATTTAGGGCACTTTACATTTTAGCCCTTACATTTTCTCACATTGACAATTTAGTCTATTTTTCACAAAATCACCAATATGTAAAATTTCTTTGCAACAAGGGCTAGCCGAATTTTCATGGCTTTTATATAAGCCCATACAACATGTTAAATTCACAAATTAGTCCTTCAAAACCTCATTTTCATAAATTAGCCCAAATAGCTCATTTCATCAAAAATTTAAGAGCAAAACATATAACTCATCTAACATGCCTTCATAATTCATCCAAAAACATCACAAAACTCATGATATCAATAATGGCATTTCATGAAATCTATAACAAAAATAGAAATTTAGACATGGGCTTTAAAGAACACGAAGCAACGATCACAAAAACGTAGAAATTATCAAAAACAGAACAAAACGAACCTTGAATGAAGCTTGAATCATGGTTGAATGCTTCAAACACCCAAAACCCCAAAACACCCAAAACTTTTTACCATTTTGCCCTTCATTAATATACCTTAAAACTTACCAACTACATGTCCATAATTGTCCACCATTTAAACAAATGGTACAATTGACATGCAAGGACCTTTATTATAAAAGCCAAGCCAAATAGGTTCTTTATCATCTAGCACTCAAGTTTTACACTTTTTGCAATTTAATCCTTTTTCATAATTAAGCACAGAAATAGACAAATTAAATCACAGAAACTGTACAGATATAAATTCACATATCACAAACACAGAAAATAATATAAAAATATTTTTCAGATTGGATTTGTGGTCTCAAAACCACTATTCTGACTAGGGTCAAAATCAAACTGTTACACCGCTTGACTGGGCTGATAAGCAACAAGAAAGTTTTGAGAAGCTTAAGAAAGTTTTGACTGAGGCCCCTATCTTGATACAGTCAGAGTCTGGGAAAGAATTCACTATTTACAGCGATGCATCACATGTTGGTTTAGGATGTGTGTTGATGCAAGGGGGTAAGGTGGTGGCATATGCGTCTCGTCAGCTTAAGACGCATGAGGCAAACTATCTGACACATGACTTGGAGTTGGCTGCGGTGGTTTTTGCACTGAAAATTTAGAGGCATTACTTATACGGTGAGAAGTGTATCATTTACACGGTTAACAACAGCTTCAAGTATCTCCTCACTTAGAAGGATCTAAACCTTAGGCAGCATAGATGCATTATGTTGCTTAAGGATTATGACTTTTTGATTGAATATCATCCTGGTAAGGCTAATGTGGTAGCCGACGCACTGAGCCGTAGGGCTATAACTTATCTGAGGGTAATGTTTGCTTGTCTCAGTTTATTTGAAAATGGTAACTTATTGGCAGAACTCCAAGTTAAACCGAGGTGGATTAAACAAATTAAGGGTAAATAGTTGAAGGATGAGTCACTAAGTCCTCGATTCTGACAGATTGAGGGTGGTAGGACATTAGTTTTTGGACTGAATAGGAAAGGGGTACTTTGTTTCTATGGGAGAGTCTGTGTACCGAATGACACTGATCTGAGGCAGTCGATACAGCAAGAGACGCATAGTAGTCCTTTTACTTTGCATCCTGGGGAGAATAAGATGTACCGAGACCTTCGTGAGTTATATTGGTGGCCACGTCTTAAGCGTAAAGTTACCGACTTCGTGGGTAAATGCCTTACTTGTCAGCAGGTTAAAACTGAACACCAGTTACCTTCAAGGTTACTTCAACCAGTTAAGATTCTGCTATGGAAGTGGGAGAGAGTAACTATGGACTTCGTTAGTGGGCTGCCCTTAACGCCTACTAAGAAAGATTTAGTATGGGTCATCATGGATCGATTGACCAAGTCTGCCCATTTCATGCCGGTTCGTATTGATTACTCGTTGCAGAAGATGGCTAAATTGTATGTGTTTGAGATAGTATGACGGCATGGGGTACGAGTTTCCATAATATCTGATAGAGATCCTCGCTTCACGTCTCAATTCTGGAAGAAGTTACACGAGGCTTTGGGTACAAGGTTGCACTTCAATATGGCGTTCCACCCTCAGACAGATGGTCAGTCAGAGAGGGTGATTCAAATACTAGAGGGCACGTTATGTAACACCCCTTACCCGTGTTTGACGCTGGAACAGGGTACAAGGCATTACCGGACTTAATCACTAATCATCGTATAAAAAACGATTCATAATTAATAACATAATCAAGACTATCTACATTAAATGACTTTATACAATAGAGACCTTCAAATAACATAGGTCAGTATTTTAAGCCAATTTCTAGAAACTTAATAACAATTAAACGAGTCTCCATACATGCCAAAGACTTAAAATACTTTAAAACCTTTATATATCGATCAATAGTTTGATAGTGTGATTAAACCTCCGGCGACCTCCAACTCGAGCTAACATCTGCGACACTATAGGAAAAAAGAAAGGAAGGGAGTTATAGCTTAGTAAGTAAGTATGTAAATATTAATAAACAATACATTATCATACTTTAAACAAGGTCACACCCGGAATATTACTATCACAAATACACATACTTTGACTATTACAATCATAAACTGGTTCAAAATAAGCTGTCTAACAGAGTACCAGTAACTAAATTCTTTATTTCTGGAGCTACAGAACTCCAAATTACAAACTGTTAATTTTCCTTAAAACTAGATTCATATATATTCTTACCATAAAATTTTAAAAATTTTTGGTCTAGCCAATTTGTACAGTTTATTCATTGAAGTTACCCCTGTTTCATTGCTCAACTATTCTGACCACTCTTTACTACGAATCAATTTTCTCCTCGTACAGAATTCAAAGGATGTTCTTATTTTTTTGAAACTAGACTCATTAAGGATTTCAACATATAAATTATATCCCCTAATTATTTTTGTACAATTTTTAATTATTTTTCCAAGTCAGAACAGGGGATCACGTAGTCATTCTAAACCAGTCTCTTAAAAACTTAAATATCTCATAATATAGAATTCCTTTGCTTGCTTTGTTTCTATTATATGAAAATAGACTCATTAAGCTCTAATTTGATATCTCATACAGTATCTGATTCAATTTATACTATTTCTGGTAAATTTTTAGATTCACGTCACTGCAACTATCCAGAACAGTTTTATTGTCAATTTTGATCTTTCACACTTCAATTGTATTCATCACTTTCCCATAACAATCTTTCCAATTTCCAATCACATATCAAGCATATTGCTCATAAGTTACACACGTATATACTTACACTTATCATCACAAAGTCATACACAATTTCATTTAATCAATTTCCCAGTTGAACGCTTCGGAATAATAATAGATACGCAATGGTATCGCACACAACCCACCTTTAAAATCGAAGCTCTCTTGTACACATAGTGGCCTTCACTTAGTACCACTCATGTGACCTAGCTCGATTGTACACATAATTTTGGCTCTCTTGTACACATCGTGAACACTTAGTACCACCCATGTGACCTAGCCAGTTTATCTCGTAGCTCTCTTGTCTACATGGTGTCCTTCACCTGGAACCACGCATGCGACCTAGCTACATATATCCCGTAGCTCTCTTGTCTACATGGTGTACACATAGTATCACCCATGCGACCTAGCTACATCATAATGTCTCGTAGCTCTCTTGTACACATGATGTGCACTTAGCACCATACATGTGACCTAACTACATACCATCTGTATCATCCAATCTTTCCGAAGGTTCAACCGGGATTTCTCTCTCTTTCTAATACTTGATTCCATACTTCCAATAGTCAATTATGATTCAAAAATCAGCTACAATACATAAAATATGCTGAAATACAGAAACATAATAAAGATAATGTATTATTTACATACAAACTTACATACTTTCTTATTTCCATGTCGAATTAATATTGAACTTTTAAATCATCATAATTATACTTACTTTCAACACCTCGGCAACCATAGTAAATATATCAATTTTACATTGAAACATGCATAAAATAATGCTTATTATACATATGAACATACCTCGATACTAAAACAGTCATTTTACCAACTTTCTCGATTTTCGATTTTTCTCCTATTCTAGATTCAAATCTCATTTTTCGGGACCTAAAACATCATATTTTACTTATTTAATTAATGTAATATTCAAAACAGCCCTGAACTCAAACTTTAGCAAAATTACAATTTTGCCCCTAAACTTTTGCATATTTACACTTTGCCCCTAGGCTCGGGAATTAAACTTCATCCCTTATTCTTATGTTTTATGACATGCTGATCATTTTTCCCTTCTATGGCAACATAAAATTCTCACTCTAACACATAGTTATGAACAATAACAACTTTTACCGATTAAGCTGTTTTAATCATTTTTGCTTAAAACCGCTTACCAAAAGTTGTTTACCATAATTTCAGCCTTCATATACTACCATAAAACATCAAAATGAACACATTTCACCTATGGGTATTTTTCCAAATATCAACCCTAGCTTAAATTATTGCTATAATAAGCTTAATCAAGTTACTAGGATTCCAAAATCGTAAATAACCTGAAAAACGGGGCTAGAACGGACTTACTATTGAGATTGGAAAGCTTGAAAACCCTATCCATGGCTTCCCCCATGCTAATTTCGGCCTCCATGAAAAAGATGAGTCAATTTTGGCTTAATTTTCCCTTTTTATTTCTTTTAATTACCAAATGACTAAAATGCCCTTAAGGCTTTTCTTTAAAATTTTGTCCTATTCATGCCCATTTTTGTCCAAAAAAATATAATGGTCTAATTAGCATTTAAGGACCTCCTCTTTAAACCCCAATTTCAATCAAGTACTTATGAATTAGAATACATATTTTGCAACTTTTGCAATTTAGTCCTAAAAGTCCAATTAAGCACTTTATCAGTAAAATTACTTAACGATATTTTTACACAATATTTTAATCAATAAATAAACCTTAAAACTTAATCAGAATAAATTTTTCGAATTCAAATTCATGGTTCTAAAACCATCGTTCCGTTTAGGCCCTAAATCGGGCTGTTACAGCAACTTTTACAAATAAGCCCTAATAGGCAAATTAAACATGCAATCTATAAAATTTCTTATCAATATTCTAGCACATGCATCTAATCACTCGGTAAATCATAAAAATTAATCGAAATAAACTTTTCTATCTCAGATTTGTGGTTGTGCATCCACTATTCCATTTAGGCCCTATTTCGAGATGTTACATTTCTCCTCCCTTTAGGGATTTTCGTCCCCGAAAATCTTACCTGTAAAAAGATTCAATATCTTTTCTCAAAATCTCTTAAACATCTCCAAACAAATTTTCTTCAAAGCAGTACTTTCAAAATCACCCCACTGTCGAATTGAAATCCAATATAACTAAGTTTCAACTCGGTGTGACTTCTATATTAATCGAAAACTATTTCCAATTCTCACATTTGCTTTTACTTTTTTTTAACCAAAAACTCTGCATTCAGCTATTTAATACAGCTCAATCATTATTCTTCTGTCTAATTTTACCATTACTAAATCCACATTATCTCATTCATAATCAAAATGTATTTTTTTTTTAAAAATCCAGCAATCATATACTTTAAGCATCATACCTGGATGAGTTAATTAACTAAGTCTAATCTTTCTTTAACCGTAACATTTCAGAAGTCAAAAAATCTTCATATTAACCTGACATCTTTTCTGCAACTGAGTTCATTTATTAAACCATTCTTAAATGCTATCACATTGTCAATTAATCTTATTGGAAGGGGGTGAGGCTGTAACACTTCTAACTTGCCTCTTATATATTCATGCATATAACTTAACACTCATCAATATATATAATTTGCTTCAAATAACTCAACATGCATATTCATTTTACACAACCCTCCTATCATCTTATACAAACAAATACACTTATACATGCGTTCATAATTCTCAAATAGTATTACTCATAACATTCATTTAATTTCACAAGTTACACTCATAGCATCACACAATTGCTAATCAACATGTACACTTATCATAATATAAGCTTTCCCTTCATCTTATCTTTCATATTCCAAGAGAAATTCTTTTTCACGACTCATTCATTATCACATAAACATCATGAACTAGTACTCTTACCTTTTACGTGTCTCATTTCATCTTAATATTATCACAGATATATAATTCACTTTAGACAGACTTACACACATATTCATATTTTAAAACAAATGCACTCAAACATACATTCCACAAATTTGAGTAAATCTATTTATCACATTCACTTAGTCAAATAAGTTAGACACATAATATCATGTCAATGTCAAACGAACATGGATGAGTTTATAACGAGGTAAACTTTCATTTCTTTTCACTTTTCTATATTTCTCCACTTATGCCTATTTCATTTTACACTTGATCTCACACATATCATCACAAGTCACCAAGATCAATTTAAGTACACCAATATATCCACCAAATTATATGAACTTACTTAACAGAACTATTTCATCGGGATCGGGAGGCATCACACTATCATAGGTAGTAATATGGCATTTATAGCTTAACTCTTACACATACTAGGTAAGTCCGAGAACCGACTAAACCATAGCTCTGATACCATTAAATGTAACACCCCTTACCCGTGTTTGATGCCGGAATAGGGTACGAGGCATTACTGGACTTAATCACTAATCATCGTATAAAAACCAATTCATAATTAATAACATAATCAAGACTATCTACATTAAATGACTTTATACAATAGAGACCTTCAAATAACATAGGTCAGTATTTTAAGCCAATTTCTAGCAACTTAATAATAATTAAACGAGTCTCCATACATGCCGAAGACTTAAAATACTTTAAAACCTTTATATATCGATCAATAGTTTGATAGTGTGATTTAACCTCCGGCGACCTCCAACTCAAGCTAACATCTGCGACACTATAGGAAAAAAGAAAGGAAGGGAGTAAGCATTATAGCTTAGTAAGTAAGTATGTAAATATTAATAAACAATACATTATCATACTTTAAACAAAGTCACAATATGTTCCCGAAATATTGCCATCACAAATACACATACTTTCACTATTACAATCATAAACTAGTTCAAAATAAGTTGTCTAGCAGAGTACCAGCAACTAAATCATTTATTTCTGGAGCTACAGAACTCCAAATTACAAACCGTTAATTTTCCTTAAAACTAGATTCACATATATTCTTACCATAAAATTTTCAAAATTTTTGGTCTAGCCAATTAGTACAGTTTATTCATTGAAGTTACCCCTGTTTCACTGCTCAACTATTCTGACCACTCTTTACTACGAATCAATTTTCTCCTCGTACAGAATTCAAAGGATATTCTTATTTCATTTGAAACTAGACTCATTAAGGATTTCAAGCATATAAATTATATCCCATAATTATTTTTATACAATTTTTAATTATTTTTCCAAGTCAGAATAAGGGGATCATGTAGTCATTCTAAACCAGTCTCTCAAAAACTTAAATATCTCATAATATAGAATTCCTTTGCTTGCTCTGTTTCTGTTATATGAAAATAGACTCATTAAGCTCTACTTTGATCCTCATTCAGTCTCTGATTCAATTTATACTATTATTGGTAAATTTTTAGATTCACATCACTGCAACTATCCAAAACAGTTTTATTGTCAATTTTGATCTTTCACACTTCAATTGTATTCATCACTTTCCCATAACAATCTTTCCAATTTCCAATCACATATCAAGCATGTTGCTCATAAGTTACACACATATATACTTACACTTATCATCACAAATTCATACACAATTTGATTTAATCAATTTCCCAGTTGAACGCTTCGGAATAATAACAGATACGCAATGGTATCGCGCACAGCCCACATTAAAATCAAAGCTCTCTTGTACACATAGTGGCCTTCACTTAGCACCACTCATGTGACCTAGCTCGATTGTACACATAATTTTGGCTCTCTTGTACACATGGTGAACACTTAGTACCACCCATGTAACCTAGCTAGTTTATCTCGTAGCTCTCTTGTCTACATGGTGTCCTTCACCTGGAACCACGCATGCGACCTAGCTACATATATCCCGTAGCTCTCTTTCTACATGGTGTACACATAGTATCACCCATACGACCTAGCTACATCATAATGTCTCGTAGCTCTCTTGTACACATGATGTGCATTCAGCACCATACATGTGACCTAGCTACATACCATCTGTATCATCCAATCTTTTCGAAGGTTCAACCGGGATTTCTCTCTCTTTCTAATACTTGATTCCATACTTCCAATAGTCAATTATGATTCAAAAATCAGCTACAATACATAAAATATGCTGAAATACAAAAACATAATAAAGATAATGTATTATTTACATACAAACTTACATACTTTCTTATTTCCATGTCGAATTAATATTGAACATTTAAATCATCATAATTATACTTACTTTCAACACCTCGGCAATCATAGTAAATATATCAATATTACATTGAAACATGCATAAATTAATGCTTATTATACATATGAACTTACCTCGATACTAAAACGGCCATTTTACCAACTTTCCTGATTTTCGATTTTTCTCCCATTCTAGATTCAAATCTCGTTTTTTGGGATCTAAAACATCATATTTACTTATTTAATTAATGTAATATTCAAAACAGTCCTTAACTCAAACTTTTGCAAAATTACAATTTTGCCCCTAAACTTTTGCATATTTACACTTTTGCCCCTAGGCTCGGGAATTAAACTTCATCCCTTTTTCTTATGTTTTATGACATGTTGGTTATTTTTCCCTTCTATGGCAACATCAAATTCTCACTCTAACACATAGTTATGAACAATAACAACTTTTATCGATTAAGTCGTTTTACTCATTTTTGCTTAAAACCGCTTACCAAAAGTTATTTAACATAATTTCAGCCTTCATATTTGACCATAAAACATCAAAATAAACACATTTCACCTATGGGTATTTATCCAAATATCAACCCTAGCTTAAATTATTGCTAGAATAAGCTTAATCAAGTTACTGGGATTCCAAAATCGTAAAGAATCTGAAAAACGGGGCTAGAACGACTTACTATTGAGATTGGAAAGCTTGAAAACCCTAGCCATGGCTTCCCCCATGGTAATTTCGGCCTCCATGAAAAAGATGAGTCAGTTTTGGCTTTATTTTCCCTTTTTATTTCTTTTAATTACCAAATGACTAAAATGCCCTTAAGGCCATTCTTTAAAATTGTCCTATTCTTGCCCATTTTTGTCCAAATGAAATATAATGGTCTAATTAGCATTTAAGGACCTCCTCTTTAAACCCCCATTTCAATCAAGTACTTATGAATTAGAACACATATTTTGCAACTTTTGCAATTTAGTCCTAAAAGTCCAATTAAACACTTTATCAGTAAAATTACTTAACGATATTTTTACAAAATATTTTAATCAATAAATAAACCTGAAAACTTAATCAAAATAAATTTTTTGACTTCAAAATCGTGGTTCTAAAACAATCATTCCATTTAGGCCCTAAATCGGGCTGTTACAGCAACTTCTGCAAATAAGCCCTAATAGGCAAATTAAACATGCAATCTATAAAATTTCTTATCAATACTCTACCACATGCATCTAATCACTTGGTAAATCATAAAAATTAATCGAACTAAACTTTTCTATCTCAGATTTGTAGTTTCGTAACCACTATTCCATTTAGGCCCTATTTCGAGATGTTACACGTTAAGGGGTTGTGGATAGAGTTCCGAGGCAGTTGGAACGACTACTTGCCATTAGCAGAGTTTGCGTATAACAATAGCTACCAGTCTAGCATACAGATGGCACCTTACGAGGCACTATATGGTCGTTAGACTAGTTTAGGATCGACTGATGGAGGCATCTGATACACAGAAGTCGTATGCAGATTTGATGTGACAGCCCAAAATTGACCCTAGTCGAGAAGTGGTTTCGGGACCGCTAAACCGAGTCATCGAAATGTTTGAATGTGATATTTATTGTCTAGAATATGTAATTATGAATGTGTGAAAATTTCAAGCTTCGATTTAGTCGATTGCATGTGAATTCAGTTAGTAGGATTTGTGTGACACTTTTGAAATGTGATAGGCTAATCTATATGGATCTAATAGTGCATGTAATAAAAAGGGAGGACTTGCATGTCAAATTTCCCCCCTAATTAGTAGTGGCCGGCCATGCTATGAGTGGAAACATGTCACAAACATGTTATGTTAGTGAGGTATGTTAGGAAAAATAAAATAAGGAGTATGGGTAATAAAGAAATGGAAAAAAAAAGAAAGAATGTGTGTGAGTGTCCCCCCCCCATTGCCGTGAGTTAAAGAAAAGAAAAAAAAAATTTGTTCATCCTTTTTCATTTCTTTTGGCCGAAAATTCTAAGGAAGGAGGAATTCATTTCTTTTGGCCGAAAATTCTAAGGAAGGAGGAAGTAGTTCTTGCTTCATGTTTGGTTTGGAAGAGGATTAGGAGGAGGTTTGGCCATACTTGTATCTAGATGAAGGTATGTTTGAGGTTGTGCCATGAGATTCATGCATGTTTTTAGTTGCTAGCTTGAGTTCTAATTAGCCCATGGTTCAAATCTTTGCTATGTCATGGGGATGATATTCGGCCTAGGTGGATTTTGTGTTAATGCCATTGCATGCTAAATATGAAGCTTGTTAATGATACATGTGATGGTGGATTGATGACTCTTGGATTTTCTTTTTAGTATTTTTGAGTGAGACATTAAGTTCTTTGTTTAACCATGACCAAAATTGAAATGGTTTGGTGTTGTGATGTATTCGGCCATTGTATATCCATAAGTATGATTTATGCTTATTGCATGGTAGGTAAGATTTGTGTTTTGGATTTATGTTCATGTTTAGTTATAATCAACTTTGAGATTTGGCTCTTGCACATATATATATATGTTTGCACATGACGTATTGGTATGACATATACAATATCTCAAGGTATATATTTACATATGATGGTGTTTCGGTTATGGAGTACATGATGGATGCGTATTGAGTTATAATATGTAATACATTAGTTAGTAAAAGGTATGCCATTTGTGTGTGGTATTGAGTATATAATTGGCCTCAACATAGACATGCATAATCGGCCACATGAATGAGTACATAGGTTGATGTGTTGTTCGGCCATAGGTAAGCATATTGAAGGCTTTATCTTGACTTAGAAAATTCGGCTAAGGAGAGTATTAACTAATGTGTTGAGTTTGATTCATGATTCCGTACATATATTACTTTAATGTCTAATGAATATATGTGGGCCAAGTACCTTGAGTTCCTCTTTTCGATGCTCAAATGATTAAATCAATTTATTTGTTAAATTAAGCTCAAGAGCAAAGGGGAACTAAATCCGATAAAGGGAAGGAAAAAGTGGTCGAATAGCCATCGGAATCGTTCGACAACATCCGTGGTAAGTTTTCGAGTAATGGGACTTAAATTATGATTCGATTAGATTATGTCTTAAGTAAATCAAAATCATGCTCTTATATGTGGCTATTGAGCCGAAATTGTAAATGTGATAAGTGTCTTGTGTTTGAGCTTTGGTAATGAAAATGAAATATGAATGTGTCATGATTTATTGATATATGTGCATGGTTACTCGAATGATATCCGGGCTAAGTCCCGAACGCTTTTGTGCTAAGCGACTACATCCGGACTAAGATCCGAAGGCATTTGTGCTAGCGACTATATCCGGGCTAAGTCCCGAAGGCATTTATGCTAGTGACCATATCCGGGTTAAGACCCGAAGGCCTTGTGCGAGTGGTTATATCCGGCTAAACCCCGAAGATGCTTGATTTGGGAACGAGCGATCTTGCTGTAAAAATTTAAATTAATACGCTCATAAAATCCCAGCGATGAGGTATGTTTCGTGTGTGCTTTGAATTAGTTGATCCCTTACAAATCTGTATTCGCTCAGTCGATAAATGAGCTACCAGCCTTTGGCTAAGTTGATCTTTTGTGTATGAACATAAGGGTTGGTAATGTGAAGTAAGTATGATATTGAAAATTTGTGCATATGAAATTATCCGTTTAGCTATATGAATGCTATACTTTTGTTGTGCTGGAATCCCTTGCTCAAAACTTACTAAGCATAAATTGCTTACTCCGTTTCTTTGTTTCTCTGTTTTATAGATTTTGGCTCGTCAGCTATCGGACTCGGGATTTTTGGAAGTCGAAGTCTCCCACACTATCACAGCCCCCTTTTGGTACAATTTTGGTTGAACTTTGAAATGGCATGTATAGGACTACCCTTTTGTTGTAGGTCATGTACCCTTCGGTTTTGTGTAAATTTGGATAGCCATGCGAAAATGGCTTAAATATACTTTGATCATAGTATTATAATCGTTTTGTATGTTGTCCGTCGAGAGGTATGGAAATGTTGGTAATGGTTAGCCATGGGAAGGGTTATTCTTGATCACTTTTGGAATATGTATGACAAACTCTAGTTGATCCATGGAGGATCATGAAATAGGTAAAGTTTACCTTAAAAAAACAGATGCTGGCAGCAGCAGTGATGTGGATGTGAAAAATCACTAAAAATAGTAAGAATGGAATTAAATAGTGAATAAATTATATAAACGAACCTTGATGAATCTATTTTCATAGGAAAGTAACGAAATGATCATATGGACAGTATGTTAAGAGATATTCAGGTTCTCGTGAGACAGGGCCAGAACGGTTTCTGGATTCCCTGTTCCGACTTTGGAAATTCATTATAAATTAACCAGAGATAATTAGAAGTCATGACATATATGCATAGATTCCTTTTTGAGTCTAGTTTCTATAGAAACAAACGACATCAGTATTGAAGCCCTGTACAGGGAGATATCCAAGTCGTAATGCGCAAAGGTCAGTGTAGTCGATCCCTGTAACATGGGAGACTTTGACTAATAAACTGTACTAATTGGCCTGACAAAAAATTCTAGAAAAAAAATTTGTAGATGCATATATGAGTCTAGTTTCAGGGAAAAATCACGAAGCTGATTTTCGAGTTGTGAAACTCAAGATATGATTTTTAAGGTGACAGTGACGCAGTTAGCCAGCTTGCCTCGAAAATTTAAAATGGATTGTGCAAAGAAGTGATTTAAGTCTGCAAACCCCTCGTGTCCGACTCCGGCGACGGGCTCGGGTACGGGGTGTTACATTTGAAGCGTAACGAGTTTGAGTATTCTTTGGGGGACTTCATTTTTCTCAAGGTCTCGCCATGGAAGAAAATACTGAGGTTTGGACGGAAGGGCAAGTTAAGCTAGGTTCATTGGGCCTTACCGCATACTGAAGCGTATAGGACCGGTTGCCTATCAACTTGATTTACCTCCAGAGTTGGATCAGATTCATGATGTCTTCCACGTCTCTATGCTGAGGCAATATTGCTCTGATCCTCCGTATATCGTCTTGACTGAGGGGATTAAGTTTAGGCCAGATCTAACCTTTGAGGAAGAGGTGATTGAGATTTTAGACTGTGATGTGAAGGTTCTGAGGAGGAAGCCTGTTCCACTAGTTAAGGTACTATGGCGTAATCATAGTTCTGAGGAAGCCACATGGGAACCCAAGGAGACGATGCGACAATAATACCCTCATCTATTTTGACCAGGTAAATTTCGAGGCCGAAATTTTCTTTTAGGAGGGTAGAGTTGTAACGGCCCAAAATATAGGTACTCAATTTCTGTAAGTTGTGTAACTCAAATGCATGCTTGTCTCGATGGTTAAGTGTTCTGTGAAGCTCCTGAGAAGTCTTGGGGTTCAAGCTTGGGCATTTGCAAAAAAACTTTGTTTTAAGAAATAAACCCTTGCCTTTGGTTAGTAGACTTTTAAGTTTATGTGTGTTAAACATGACATAAAGAGCCTATTGGTCTAGGGGTAAGCGGCGAGTGGAGTGTTCCTTGGGAACTAAGGTTCGAGGCTTGGTGATGAAAAAGGGGCATTTTATTTTGCTACAAGTATGGTGGAAGTGTCCTAGGTTAACCGAAACTGAGGTGGGTGATTGGAGTTTGAATGGGCGGTTGAGAAGATAATGGAGGAGGGATTTTAGGAGGATGTTGTGGGATTTGAAAGTAGGGGAGTTTGTGCCGAAATTGAAT
The DNA here is from genome assembly GCF_007990345.1 of Gossypium hirsutum. Taxonomy (NCBI): domain Eukaryota; kingdom Viridiplantae; phylum Streptophyta; class Magnoliopsida; order Malvales; family Malvaceae; genus Gossypium; species Gossypium hirsutum. The sequence goes on along the minus strand of NC_053427.1, from coordinate 26,736,156 downwards.
TCTTGTTTAGAGAGTTTCGGCTGAGGTGGGAAAGGTTGGAAAAGTCAAGTGTGGGATTTATTTAGAGGTCTTGCTGAATTAGGAGTTTCTTTTGGAAAAATTGGCATTAGCTCACCTCTAGTTGCCTTTGGTGCCGAATTTGGCTACTTCTCGGTTTGGCTTTCTTGCTTGTTGTGGCTGAATAGTGCTTGGTTATTCAGGTTATTATCTTTGTTGAGCTTTCCAATTTTGTGCTCCCTTTCAAACCGTTTTCCTCTGGTTGACTGATTTCTTTATCTCCCTTTCTCATTTGGTTTTTCTTTTCTTCTTGACTGATTGTTGATATCTCTTTTCCCCTCTCAACACTTTCAGTTTTGATTCCACCTTCTCTTCCCTCTCTCAATTCCTTCCCTTGTCACTAGTGGTTTGGATTCTTCGGTAGTGGCCGAATGTTTTCTATGGGTTGGTGTGCATTGTTTCAACCCTTGTGTATAAGCAAACATGAGTAAGAGATTCGCTTATTATACAGATAATCATCAGGGAGTCTATTATCAACCCTCGTCAGCGAGCTAAGCTGGTTAAAACCACACTTGTTCAATCAAGGCATGTATGGATATGATTTTTGAGATGAGTGCTAATAAGAGGGTGTTAACCCTAATGATTAAAAGACTGACATTGGATTATGATCGAATCTAGGTTTGGTGATCGTGGAAACTGCACTCTTTTCACAATCAAGTGTGTAATAACACTCTAATAACTGTTAATCGGCAAAAGCTAAAAAATATGTCTATTGACACGACACGAGCGTGCGCTCGCTCGTGTAGTGATCTGAACGCACAAAATGTGGGCGTTGATCGTAGAGGCAACCATGAGTGATTTCATGGGCTTAGGCCGTTTTGAACCACGTTGGGCCGAATGTAGGCCCCATACGGGTAAACCATATAGATGTGTGGAGATTATTGGGCCAGGCTATGTAGTTCACATGGCCAAGGTCATTCTAGGGCTTTATAGGCCACACGGGCATGTAAGCCCACATGGGCCGCATTATAGGCTTTGGGCCAATTATCACTGTTTGACTGTTAAGGTTGCACGGGTCGCCTAAAACGACTATGGACCTATTGTTGGGTCGGTAAGGATACCTAGACCCCAATTTGATGAAATGACCGTTATACCCCATGAGCTAAATGACTGATATACCGCTTTGATATGTATGACTGTAATCGAGCATGACATGATTTGCATACACGTATGATATTATTGTAACACCCCTATCCTATCCCGTAACCGTCACCGGAATAGGACGAGACGTTACCAGAAATTAGGAATCGGATCAGAACAGTAAAATTTTGAACCTTCTCTTAAATATAAGATCATTTATTTATATAACTAATAGACACAAACAAAGATCGCATTTAAAACTTATAAAAGTAAACTTCCATAAGATGCCATATTCGCATGGCTTATATACAATAGTCAAAATATCATTCTACTTATAGTCTATCCTATACATGCCATAAGCTAAGTCCAAAACACATGATTACTACAATAGTAGATAGTGTGACGAAGTGCTGACGATCCTCGAGCTAATAGTAAGAGTCAATGATCTACAAAAATAAACAGAGAAACATAACATTCAAAGTAAGCTTTCATAAGCTTAGTAAGTCTTAAGCAATTTAAATAGTTGAACTTAAAAACAAACCAAATGTTCGAAATCACATAACACTTTCTGAGTACAATACTATTTGGCTGATTATGCACAACACATATCATTTTACTCGGTTTATACTCAAACTCATATAAACATAGCATTTACAAGCTTTCAGATTAACTTTAATTCTTTCAAATTTCACTAGTGTATCATTTCTTACCCACACTTACTTTCAACATTCATAGTTAAATAGCATATCGAAAACTATCTTGTAACTTTGCATAATAACTGAATGCACACATATACAAATATACATATGAATTTACAACATCTTTTCATATGCTTCTCAATACACATTCTTAATTCCCGTCAGATCAATCTCACATATAATATATATATCACATACCTGAATCACTTAATGTGTAATACGAGTTCAATTTATCATCTTAGCATAGGATCTCGTAGTCATATACTTTATCAAATTCACTAACACTTGGCCTGCGAGGTATAAAACCCGAACATAACACCAGCACGAAGCCTACGGGACTTTAAACTCAGATATAATACCAGCACTAGGCCTGCGGGATTTAACCCGGATATAATACCAGCACGGAGCCTGCGGGATTTAACCCGGATATAATTCCAGCATAAAGCCTACGGGTCTTTAAGCCCGGATACACATCAAATATCATGCATATTTAACCATATATTAACACATCTCATTCAACATATCACATTAGTAGTCATTTGCTACATTCGGATATAAGCTCCATATGAACACCATCATTTACATTTCGGTTCAAAAGTCATCAATAAATATCACATATCCATTTCACCATTCAAACTTAACCCACAGTGACCATATGACTATAAATCATATACATAAATTATTTATTGCACAACTTAATTCAAGTAGAACCAAAAGGTCACAATTCACCTAATATATACATATTGCTTACCGATTCACACACAACCTTTCAAATTAGCAATTATAAGTTGGTTCCGCACATAGCCCATTCTTATCGATAATTTACGATGGTTTTACCCTTACTCACATATATGACATAGGCATTTTTACCTATTCTTCTCAATTCACATTCATGATTCAATTCCAATCGATTTAACATGCATAAGTACATGTCGCATACTTGACCAACTTAATGTATTGAATGAAATCGATTGTCGATTTAACACAAGGTCTCATAGTTGTACATAAACATGAAACCATTTCTTATATTTTCGATTCACATCAATCATCAAATTCATTTAATTCACATGTACTTAATTAGGTTATTCGTATCTGAATAATTTGCTTTACAGAACGAATCCACATATCGTATTAGCCCATAGTCTTAAAGCACCACACTTTTAATAGTTTACCTCATCGAAGTTCACATTTAATCACTTTAGTGCCAAGCCATATTTGGCTACCACAAAGGACTAATAATAATAATTTTATACACATCATGGTTTCCTTTAAATATTTAATAATCACAAATCGTGATATCTCTACCAACATATATACAGCATAGTTTACTCATTGTAACACTCATTTAGTGCATCTAATTTCCAAATCCAATTCAACTTAAGCATAATAGCCAAAATCGGGTTATAGCCTTAAATCATTACATATTCGACACATTAACTAAATGAAATTTACATTCTCTTTGCCATATTAATTTAACTTTTAGGCATATAAAAAGGAATCAAGCTTAAACACTTAAGAACTTACCTCGAATGTTGTCGAACGATTACAACGGCTATTCGGTTACTTTCTCTTTTCCCTTATCCAAATTTGTCCCTCTATGCTCTTGAGCTTAAATTCAAAGATTTTAAACTAGTCATTATTCGACTATTCAAGCATCACTTTATAAATATGATATATATATTCGACTTTCACACTTACTGATCATAGTAAGCTTATAAGAAATCAATAAGCAACTCATTAACAAATTTTTGTTAATGTTTACCACATAATCATAATTTCACTGCAAGCTGTCTTCCTGAGCAACAGTCACTAAATCATTTATAACTAGAGCTATGGAACTCCAAATCAAGTGCCGTTAATTTTCCCTGAAAATAGACTCATATATATTTTATCCATAAAATTTTCATAATTTTTGGTTTAAAAAATCAATACCAGATTTTTCTTAAAGTTTTCCCTTGTTTCACTGTTTGACTAATCTGACCACTCTTCACTACGAATCAAAATTCTCATTATACAAAATTCAAAATATGTTCTCATTTATTTCATTTGAAACTATACTCATTAAGGAGTCTAAGAATATAAACTTCATCTTATAATCATTTTTTTACAATTTATAATGATTTTATAAAAATAGAATAGGGGATCTAAAAGTCATTTTGACCCTGTCCCACATCACTTCAAATATCTTATTATCGGAAATTATTTTGCTTACAAGTTTCCTTTATAAGAAACTAGACTCATTAATATTTAATTACATAATTTATTCAGTTTCTAACTCATCTCCCACAATTTATGGTGATTTTCCAAAATCACATTACTGCTGCTGTCCCAAGCAGATTTATTACCAATTCACTCTTTCACACATAACTTGCATTCATATTATTTAAACATGTATATCACCAATCAATTTCATCACAATTTCACTTAAGCATAATCTCAATACAATACATCGTGCTCAAATCATTATTCAAGTTCAAATTCGGCTAGCACACATATACATACTAGCAACTAAGTATTAACATTGCATTTCATACTATAACCGAATGTATAGCTCATCGAAATATATTTATTCATGTTCCCTTAATACATATTGGTCAACTAGATCATGCATTATTCTTTGGCACATTTGGTCATTAAAGCAATCACCTATTTAACTTTCAAGCATTTTTATACTAACATTTCTCCCAAGGCCGAATTCATATACAACCTTTAGTACTCATTTAAAGTTTATATTTTAAGTAATTTATATACACAACATTAACCAAATATCCATTTACTAAGCATTTTAACAAATTTTTCTTCAACTATCCACACATTCGGCAATCACATAATTAAACACTAAACCTTAACTTCCAAGCCAAAACAACTAGCAAACTCAACACATCCAACATAAATTTCCATGCTAATGACATCAAAACAACTACTAAGAATTTCAAGCTCCTTGGCCGAATTTCAATCTTCCAAAATAACAAAAATTTGAACCATGAAATAGGTAGAATTCAAACTAACCATTCAATTTATGCATGAATTTCCAAGAGTAGCATTGTACATACCTTAATCTAACAATCTCCTTAGCCGAAAATTTTAACAACAAAAGGAAATTTCTTCTCCACCCTTTCCTAGATACGGCAATGGAGGAATAAACCAACTTTGGTTTCTCCTCCCACTAACACATTATTTTTATTACCCATACTCTTTTATTCATCTTTAATTCATTTAATACATTTTTTTATTACATATTTCTCACCACTAATAAATATAATAATATTAAACCATGCATATAATACCCATACTTATGAGCTTGGCCGGCCACTAGCATTAAAAGTGGCAAATTGGCATGCAAACCCACTTATTTGCATCATTCAATAATTAATCACTTAAAATAAGCCACACATATATTCAAAGCTTCTCACATAAGTCCTTTTTATTTAGAAACACATTCAAATTGACAAAAATCAAAGCATTCAAATTTCACACATGCATGATCACATATTTTGGACATAAAATATTATATTCAATTATTTCTGCGACTCGGTTTAGCGGTCCCGAAACCACTTCCCGACTAGGGTCAGAATAGGGCTGTCACAATTATGACATGACATATTATATGGGGTTGGGTTATTATATTCGGAGGAAGTGGACTGTACTAGCAGCTCTGCTGCAACCACTGTTTAGTGCTGGAACCAGTGCTATATTTTGGAGTGTAAGGATGGGTGGGTCGATTTTATCCCCACATGGAGTGTAGGGTTGGACGGAGTGGAGTGTAGAGGATGGATGGGTAGGATTTCTGATTGCATTACTGTAACTATTATTGTAATGGGCTAAGGCTCACATTGATACTGATACTGTAATGGGCTATGACCCTAACTGTTACTGGACTGTCACTGAACGGGCTTAGGCCCGAATTGTATTTGCCTACTATTTGATTGACTATTGTTAAGGGATTACACACTGAGTTTACTCAAACTCACCCTTCTGCTTCTTTGTGCAAGTAATCCTTAGACAGATTGGTGTGGCGAGGGACTTGATGGTGGCCACACAACTATTTTTGCTTCCTTTTAATCTTTTAATTTATAAGTAATTTAATTTGAGTTTTTGTGTTGTAATAAGGCCTTTTAAAGTTTTTATTTTGATTTAGGGATTTGTTTACCTTGAATCGTATCTGCTAGAAGTAGGCCGCGATTTTTCAAAGAGATAAATACATTTCAAAACATCACGTTATTGCAACCCTTTTTTAAAAAAAAGCTTCCGCAACAATCGTAGTTTTTTTCTAAGTGCAATAACAATCTAATATAAGTAACACTGTCCTAAATCAACTAGAGTTTAACAATGAGTAAGTTGTTCTAAATTTTTCGTAAAGATCACAACGAGGTTTTTAGTATAGAACTATGTTTTTCGAAATTCACTTCAATGTGAAATCACGGATTCGGCCATAATATCTAGGTCGGGTTTGGGGTGTTACACTAATTTAAGATTCCTTAGCTATTAGATACCTTTGGCTGATAGAACTACACTTTTGCACTTTACGCGATTTAGTCCTTTTTATCAAATTAAACAGTCAAACGATAAAATTTCTTAATGAAATTTTCACACAATCATACTATCATGTTGTAGACATTAAAATAATAATAAAATAAATATTTTGACCTCATATTTGTGGTCCCAAAACCACTATTCCAATTTCACTAAAAACGAGCTGTTATACGAATGGAAAAATACAATCGATTAATCCAATAATTTTTCTTTTCCCTGATCTAAATCCGTACATTGCTTTTCTTGGTTTATATTATCAAATTTAAGTAATTCAAACTTCATTCTATTCAATTTAATCCAAAAGGCATATTTTGGCAAACTTAAATTTTTACCCCTATTATTTTGAATTCATTCCAATTTTGTCACTAGCTCGTAAAAATGGAAATTCATGCAATTTAGCACCATCCCACCATAGCCGAGTATCAGCTAAGCTCTTAGCAAGCCCTAATTTCAATTATTTTAAATTTTCACCATGAACATTTTTCTATTTGTCAATTTAATCCCTAATTGACAAATTCATCAAAATGTCCTTTATAAAAGTTGTTTAGCTATCATCAAACATTCTTTTTCATCCATCATACAATAAAAACTTTATGTTCTAATCTATTCTTTTCTTTTATTAAATGATGAACTTCTCCTTAAATGATACTCAAGTACTTCAAACTGATCATCTTATGATCGTATGTGATATTTGATGTGATTCAATACTTGTTGCAAAATTATGTGTACATACCAATTCTCATGATATGTGATTTTATGGCAATGTTGATTATGCATGATATATATATTAATCATGCCATTGTTATGATAATTGAAATATGATTTGCATGTTGAGCATGTTGATTGTGTTGACTATAAATTTGATTCGCATGTTGGCTGTGTTGACTATAAATCTGATTCACATGTTAAGCATGTCCACTGAAAATACTTAACATGCAGATCATATTTATGCAGTTTTGTAGTTTTACTGCAATATTGAGTGGCTTGGCCACAACATTATGCATCTTGTCTGTAATATTGAGCTTGGCCACAATGTTATTCAGTTGCTTGTCCACAACATGCAGCTTATCTGTAATATTGAATAGCTCAGCCACAACGTTATTAAGTGGCATATCTACAACGTGCAGCTTGTCTACAATATTGAGTGGGTTAGCCCCAACATTATTGAGTAGTTTGACCACAACGTGCAACTTGTCTGCTATATTGGGTGGCTTGGCCATAATGTGGTGTCTTATTGGATCGATAAGTTCTGGGGAGCTCTTTTCTGGTGTTGTTGGAAAAAACGAGTTTGGAAAACGCAACGGAAAATAAATTTAGGGAAAATAGAGTTTTAAAAAAAATTCCATAATAAGATATTGGTTGTGACATCTAAAGTAATAAACACCTAATAAAAATTTTACCTTTTCAATTCGTCTAGGATGAGTGCTTCGATCAAGTAGTCTTCTTTGGTATCCTCGAGCTCATGTCTGCCGAGTGTGGGCTTTCTTCGAATAAAAAAAATTCACAAAATTACCAGTAGGGTAATATTTCAATTTCTCTAAACTTTTGGGTCAAATTGTAAATCAGAAAAATATCTTTAGAAATTTTCTAAAATAGTATCTTCAATGAATTTTCTCTCTACAACTTTCTTTTGAATGCAAGTCTATGTAAAATAATAACCCAAAGCTCTCTTTATATAGGAAGAGTTTAGAGTGTTCAACTATGATTAAATTTAATCACTTTAATATTAAATTAATATAATATTTATTAATATAAATATTAGATTAAATTTATTATATAAATATTATATAAATTTAATATTATATTATTAAAATAAAAGAATGTTTATCTACAAGATAAACATTATATTAAATTTAATATTAAGATAATCACTTTAATATTATATTAATAAAATACTATTAATATAAGTATTAAATTAAATTAAATATTAAACTATTAAAATAACAATGTTTTTGGAATAGTTGATTTGAAATCAAATTCTTTGGCAAAGTCCGAGTAGGAGTGTAACTCTTCCATTGCTCCACCACCGAACACTAACCATCGCCGGCCACAGAAACACCGCCTTTGCAGTCATCGACACCGCCGTGTCTGGTGATGTAGGCCAAGCTAGTTCGACTGCTGCCAGTTCGATACTGGTCAGTGATGACCCGACCGGTCCAGTCTATCTAACAGTTGGACCGTTAGCCTGGTTTCACATACTGGGCCTAGTTAGACTAGATTTTAGGTCTTGGTCTTGGATTTTGGGCTCCCAGTGTAGCACCCCAAACCCAGCCCAGACGTTATGGCCGGATCCGACATGCCACATCGAAACGTTCAAAACATTTTATATTGTTGATCCAGAAAAACCTACTTAGTGTTTTAAAAGATAATTTCATTATAGGTTAAAGTGAATGGAAGCTGTGCACCAGGTAGGAAATCGGAAAAGAGGAGGTGAGTCTATCGGTCTACTTAAGTACCAAGCTCCCTTCGGATCCAATCCTAGACATGCACACCGCCATTGCCACACCTTAACATCATGTATATTTCTAAGAAACCGATTTGATTAAGTCATTTTTAGGAAAAGTGATTAATTTTGGAAAATACTTTCATTGCGGAAGCTTTACTTGTTGTCGCGTTATTTTGAAATCAATTGTTTTTTTTTTTGAAAACGTGCCCTAAAGCTATCCAATTTCAACAGTTAAAATAAGTAATACCTATCTTAGTAATACATATTAAAACCATCAAAAATAATTAAGCGGCCTTATTACATTTAAAACCCAAACCTCAACGTAAATAATAAGATGTCCAGTTCACCAGAAGAAAACCAAACTTCTAGAACGGGTGGCCACTTCGAATTCCCTCACAGCTCCAAGCCCACTATGGTTGGGGATTTCCTACGTGGATGAAAATAAAAGGGGTGAGTTTGGGGAAACTCAGTGAGTAAGGAAAACCCATTCAAAGCCCAAGTCAGCTCAAGCCTATTGGGCCTAAGCCCATTCAGGTAACAGTGGTACTAGACCAGAGCCTTTTTCAGATTACAATAAATTGGGCCTTAGCCCCTTATTCAGATAACAGTATGGCCCATAGGCCCATTTCAAAATACATGCAACATCAATAACATATGCAAGCCCATTTGGGGAGACTACTCAACCCACCAACCACCACACTCCACCCGTACCAGCCCTACACTCCGTGTGGGGAATAGCTCAACCCACCCAGCCCAACACTCCACAGTTGTAGCCTTACTGCTCAGTTAACAGTAAATTGAGGCAAAGCCTCCAGTACGTGGACAAGCCACTTTCAGTACTTCCTTCGTCAATATCCCAATCTCATGCATCAGATAATAACAACATGGCATGCAGTAAATAACAACAGCCAAACATGCATTTAGGTCAATTTAACCCTAGTGGTATTTCGGTAATTTATCTACTAGGGGTAAAACTGTAAATTTTCCACTTTTAAAGGCATTTCAGTAATTTATCTATTTTAGGGTTTTTCATGCATATTCCTACCTTTCACGTACTAACAGAATCACGTACCGAAGGTTCTTACCGAATTGGGCCCGTTGGCCCATCATTCCAATTTTGGCCCACTAAGCCCAAAAATATCGAGGGCACAAAAATCATGCACTTTGCAGTCCAAATTTTGCAGCTTACCAAAAACATTAATCGATTTACCTCACGAGAATTCGCACACTCGTAAATCTACAAAATACCGGTTTTCGGCATTTCGACTTTTCGACTTTTGCCGACCCAGATTAAGAAAGTGGGTGTTAGTTACACACCTGTTCGCAACGATATGCTGATGAGATCCACACACGAACCGCCTACAATTGGATTACTAACACGTTAATCTAACTATTCAAATACAAACTACGTATTAACCCCTTACAATATTCGGCCAACCACACCTACAGATCATAGTAAGCTTATAAGAAATCAATAAGCAACTCATTAACAAATTTTTGTCAATGTTTACCACATAATCATAATTTCACTGCAAGCTGTCTTCCTGAGCAACAGTCACTAAATCATTTATAACTGGAGCTACGAAACTCCAAATCAAGTGCCGTTAATTTTCCATGAAAATAGACTCATATATCTTCTATCCATAAAATTTGTAGAATTTTTGGTTGGGCCAATCAATACCAGATGTTTCTCAAAGTTTCGCATGTTTCACTGTTTGACTAATCTGACCACTCTTCATCACAAATCAAATTTCTCATTGTACAGAATTCAAAATATGTTCTCGTTTATTTCATTTGAAACTAGACTCAACAAGATTTAATTACATAATTTATTCAGCTTCTAATTCATCTCCCACAATTTATGGTGATTTTCCAAAGTCACATTACTGCTGCTGTCCCAAGCAGATTTATTACCAAATTCACTCTTTCACACATAACTTGCATGCATGTTATTTAAACATGTATATCACCAATCAATCATCACATATCTATGATTTTACTTAATTATAATCTCCATTTCATCATTTTAAAGCACAACATGTTAGCCGATTTTTCCCTTTAGCATCTAAGGCACATGCATGTTCATTTGTTTGGCTCAACTTCACCTATCTTCCATTTTTCATCAAAAAAACATGAAACAACAACTATTTCCTTCATTTTAATTCATGACCAAATGCTCACAACACAACCAAAAACCAAAATATGCTTCAAGAGTTAAGGTAGAATCAAGAAGAACTCATGAACATCAAGATAGAAGCAAACTACCATGAACTTACCTTCAATTTTCTTCCTCAAGTAACCAAACATTCAAGAGCTTTCTCCAATCCTTTCTCTTCTCTAACTTTCGGCTATGATGAACAAAGATGGACACAACTTTGTTCTTTTCACCCCTTTTTCTTTTAATAAAATTTCATATTTCATCCATTTAATTCTTTAATACAAAAGACATGAAATGTCCATCATGGAACATTTACCTAAACCATTATCATGGAATATTTACCTAATCCATTATCATGGAACATTTACCTAACCCATTATCAATTTGTACCATGAATTATGGATATCAAGTGCTCATATTGTCTAAAACAACATGATGGCTGGCCACTTCATGTAAAATGGGAGGTTTGTCATGCAAATCCTCCTATTTTGCATTTATTTGGCCACTTCAATTTAGCCTATAGCATTTTCAAACATTTTCACATAGGTTCTATTTCATAATTTCACCCCCTTTTTCTTATGGAACAAAAATATTAACTAAAATTGCCGGGTTCTATCTTAAGCTTGGGCCTTCTAGAGGCCCACTAACATAATTAAACCTATGCCAACATTCGCAGAATTCCCGAAAATTGGGGCGTTACAACTCTACCCCCTTAAAGAAATTTCGGCCTCGAAATTTACCTGATCCAAATAGTTGAGGGTATTGTTGACGCATAGTCTCTTCTGATTTCCAAGTAGCTTCTTCCCTTCCATGATTACGCCACAGTACTTTTACCAACGGAACCAACTTCCTTCTTAGAACTTTAACCTCTCAATCTAAAATTTGTATGGGTTCTTCTTCGAAGGTCAAATCAGTCTGAACTTCAATTTCTACAACTGGCAGGACATGAGCAGGGTCAGAATGATAACGCCTTAACATGGAGACGTGAAAAACATCGTGAATCTTGTCTAACTCTGGAGGCAATTCCAATTGATAAGCCACTGGGCCTACTCGCTTTAAAACCCGATAAGGCCCAATGAACCGCGGACTCAACTTGCCCTTCTTACCGAACCTTAATATCTTCTTCCAAGGAGAAACCTTTAAGAAGACCATATCACCTACTGAGTACTCAATCTCCTTACGCTTCAAATCTGCATACGACTTTTGCCTATCAGATGCTTCTTTTAACCGGTCCCTAATTATTCTGACCTTATCCTCAGTATCAGCTACCAACTCTGGTCCAAGAATTTGTCGCTCTCCTAGTTCAGTCCAACAACTAGGTGTATGACACCTTCGTCCATACAGTGCTTCATACGGTGCCATTCGAATACTCGCCTGGTAACTGTTATTGTACGCAAATTCTACCAACGGCAAGTAATCCTCCCAACTACCTCGAAAGTCAATCACCATCCCCTCAACATGTCCTCCAGAATCTGAATAACCCTCTCTGACTGACCATCAGTTTGGGGATGGAAAGCCGTACTAAAGTTCAATCGTGTCCCCAACGCCTCATGCAACTTTTGCCAAAACCGAGATGTGAATCTGGGATCCCAGTCAGAGACAATCAAAATTGGGACTCCATGAAGTCGTACAATCTCCGCCACATACAGCTTGGCTAACTTTTGAAGCGAAAAGTCAGTACATACAGGTATGAAATGGGCTGATTTGGTCAACCTATCCACAATCCCCACACTGAGTCTTTCTTTGATGGTGTCAAAGGCAACCCACTCACAAACTCCATGGTTACCCCCTCCCACTTCCAAAATGGTATCTTCACCGGCTGTAACAGTCCAGAAGGTAATTGATGCTCAGCTTTCACTTGTTGGCATGTCAGACATTTTCCTACAGACTCCGTTACTTCTCGCTTAAGTCTAGGCCACCAGTACAATTCTCGCAAGTCGTGATACAACTTATTCCCTCCAGGATGCATGGCACAAAGTCCCCCATGAGCTTCCTTCAATATTGACTGTCTCAAGTCAGAGTCCTTCGGAACACAAATTCTTCCTCGGAAGCATAAAACTCCTTCAGTATTCAGTCCAAAATCCTCATTCTCACCCTTCACAACTTGCTGAAACTGAAGAACCAACGAGTTATCCTTCAACTATTTTCCTTTAATCTGCTCAGTCCAAATAGGTCTCACTTGCAATTTTGCTAACAGACTTCCATCATCAAATAGACTCAAATGTGCAAACAAGGCTCTCAAATCAGAAACAACCCTTCGACTCAACGCATCAGCCACCACATTAGCCTTACCTGGGTGGTACTCAATCGAACAGTCGTAATCCTTAAGCAACTCTACCCATCTTCGTTGCCTAAGGTTTAACTCCTTCTGAGTTAACAGATACTTTAGGCTCTTATGGTCCGTGTATATGATACACTTTTCTCCATATAAGTAATGTCTCCAGATTTTCAACGCGAAGATCACTACTGCTAACTCTAAGTCGTGCGTAGGGTAGTTCGCTTCATGAGGCTTAAGCTGCTGAGAAGCATAAGCGACCACCTTACCCTCTTGCATCAGTACACATCCTAACCCCACATGCGACGCATCGCTGTAACACCCCGTACCCGAGTCCGTCGCCGGAGTCGGACATGAGGGGTTTGCAGACTTAAATCACTTCTTTGCACAATCCATTTTAAATTTTCCAGGCAAGCTGGCTAACTGCGTCACTGTCACCATAAAAATCATATCTTGAGTTTCAAAACTCGAAAATAAGCTTCGTGATTTTTCCCTGAAACTACACTCATATATACATCTATAAATTTTTTTCTAGAATTTTTGGTTGGGCCAATTAGTACAGTTTATTAGTCAAAGTCTCCCATGTTACAGTGATCGACTACACTGACCTTTGCGCATTACGACTTGGATATCTCCCTGTACAGGGCTTCAATACTGATGTCGTTTGTTTCTATAGAAACTAGACTCAAAAAGGAATCTATGCATATATGGTATGACTTCTAATTATCTCTGGTTAATTTATAATGAATTTCCAAAGTTGGAACAGGGAATCCAGAAACCGTTCTGGCCCTGTCTCACGAGAACCTGAATATCTCTTAACATACTGTCCATATGATCGTTTCGTTACTTTCCTATGAAAATAGATTCATAAAGGTTCGTTTACATAATTTATTCACTATTTAATTCCATTCCTACTATTTTAGTGATTTTTCACATCCACATCACTGCTGCTGCCAAAAGTGATCAAGAATAACCCTTCCATGGCTAACCGTTACCAACATTTCCATACCTCTCGACGGACAACATACAAAACGATTATAATGCTATGATCAAAGTATATTTAAGCCATTTTCGCATGGCTATCCAAATTTACACAAAACCGAAGGGTACATGACCAACAACAAAAGGGTAGTCCTATACATGCCATTTCAAAGTTCAACCAAAATTGTACCAAAAGGGGGCTTTGATAGTGTGGGAGACTTCGACTTCCAAAAATCCCGAGTCCGATAGCTGACGAGCCAAAATCTATAAAACAGAGAAACAAAGAAACGGAGTAAGCAATTTATGCTTAGTAAGTTTTGAGCAAGGGATTCCAGCACAACAAAAGTATAGTATTCATATAGCTAAACGGATAATTTCATATGCACAAATTTTCAATATCATACTTACTTCACATTACCAACCCTTATGTTCATACACAAAAGATCAACTTAGCCAAAGGCCGGTAGCTCATTTATCGACTGAGCGAATACAGATTTGTAAGGGATCAACTAATTCAAAGCACACACGAAACATACCTCATCGCTGGGATTTTACGAGCGTATTAATTTAAATTTTTACAGCAAGATCGCTCGTTCCCAAATCAAGCATCTTCGGGGTTTAGCCGGATATAACCACTTGCACAAGGCCTTCGGGCCTTAACCCGGATATGGTCACTAGCATAAATGCCTTCGGGACTTAGCCCGGTTATAGTCGCTAGCACAAATGCCTTCGGATCTTAGTCCGGATGTAGTCGCTTAGCACAAAAGCCTTCGGGACTTAGCCCGGATATCATTCGAGTAACCATGCACATATATCAATAAATCATGACACATTCATATTTCATTTTCATTACCAAAGCTCAAACACAAGACACTTATCACATTTACAATTTCGGCTCAATAGCCACCTATAAGAGCATGATTTTGATTTACTTAAGACATAATCTAATCGAATCATATTTAAGTCCCATTACTCGAAAACTTACCTCGGATGTTGTCGAACGATTCCGATGGCTATTCGACCACTTTTTCCTTCCCTTTATTGGATTTAGTTCCCCTTTGCTCTTGAGCTTAATTTAACAAATAAATTGATTTAATCATTTGAGCATCGAAAAGAGGAACTCAAGGTACTTGGCCCACATATATTCATTAGACATTAAAGTCACATATGTACGGAATCATGAATCAAACTCAACACATTAGTTAATACTCTCCTTAGCCGAATTTTCTAAGTCAAGATAAAGCCTTCAATATGCTTACCTATGGCCGAACAACACATCAACCTATGTACTCATTCATGTGGCCGATTATGCATGTCTATGTTGAGGCCAATTATATACTCATTACCACACACAAATGGCATACCTTTTACTAACTAATGCATTACATATTATAACTCAATACGCATCCATCATGTACTCCATAACCGAAACACCATCATATGTAAATATATACCTTGAGATATTGTATATGTCATACCAATACGTCATGTGCAAACATATATATATATGTGCAAGAGCCGAATCTCAAAGTTGATTATAACTAAACATGAACATAAATCCAAAACACAAATCTTACCTACCATGCAATAAGCATAAATCATACTTATGGATATACCATGGCCGAATACATCACAACACCAAACCATTTCAATTTTGGTCATGGTTAAACAAAGAACTTAATGTCTCACTCAAAAATGCTAAAAAGAAAATCCAAGAGTCATCAATCCACCATCACATGTATCATTAACAAGCTTCATATTTAGCATGCAATGGCATTAACACAAAATCCACCTAGGCCGAATATCATCCCCATGACATAGCAAAGATTTGAACCATGGGCTAATTAGAACTCAAGCTAGCAACTAAAAACATGCATGAATCTCATGGCACAACCTCAAACATACCTTAATCTAGATACAAGTATGGCCAAACCTCCTCCTAATCCTCTTCCAAACCAAACATGAAGCAAGAACTCCTTCCTCCTTCCTTAGAATTTTCGGCCAAAAGAAATGAATTCCTCCTTCCTTAGAATTTTCGGCCAAAAGAAATGAAAAAGGATGAACAAATTTTTTTTTCTTTTCTTTAACTCACGGCAATGGGGGGGGAACACTCACACACATTCTTTCTTTTTTTTTCCATTTCTTTATTACCCATACTCCTTATTTTATTTTTCCTAACATACCTCACTAACATAACATGTTTGTGAGATGTTTCCACTCATAGCATGGCCGGCCACTACTAATTAGGGGGGAAATTTGACATGCAAGTCCTCCCTTTTTATTACATGCACTATTAGATCCTTATAGATTAGCCTATCACATTTCAAAAGTGTCACACAAATCCTACTAACTGAATTCACATGCAATCGACTAAATCGAAGCTTGAAATTTTCACACATTCATAATTACATATTCTAGACAATAAATATCACATTCAAACATTTCGGTGACTCGGTTTAGCGGTCCCGAAACCACTTCCCGACTAGGGTCAATTTTGGGCTGTCACAACTCTCCCCCACTTAAGAAATTTTCGTCCCCGAAAATCTTACCGGTAAATAAGTTTGGGTATCGTTCTTTCATGGCATTCTCGGTTTCCCAAGTAGCTTCTTCGACTCCGTGTTTGAGCCAAACACCTTTACTAACGGAACCCTTTTGTTTCGCAACTCTTTCACTTCACGAGCTAGGATACGAATCGGTTCTTCTTCATAACTCAAGTCAGATTGAATTTCAACTTCTGATGGATTAATCACGTGTGACGGATCGGATCTATAACGTCGAAGCATCGAAACATGAAAGACGTCGTGAATCTTTTCAAGTTCAGGGGGCAAAATCAATCTATACGCAACTGGACCAACTCGTTCGGAGATTTCGTGCGGCCCAATGAATCTCGGACTCAACTTGCCCTTACGGCCAAATCTGAGTACCTTTTTCCAAGGCGAAAATTTAAGAAACACTTTATCTCCCACCTGATATTCAATGTCTTTTCGTTTCAAATCCGCATACGATTTTTGACGATCTGTGGCTGCCTTCAGACTTTCACGGATTACCTTTACTTTCTGTTCGGCATCTTTAATCAAATCAACTCCGAAAATTTTACTTTCACTGAGCTCGGTCCAAAACAATGGTGTACGGCATTTACGACCGTACAAAGCCTCGTAAGGTGCCATCTTAATACTTGATTGAAAACTATTGTTGTAAGCGAATTCAATCAAAGGTAAATACCGTTCCCATGAACTACTGAACTCGAGGATGCAACATCTCAACATATCCTCAAGTAACTGAATTATCCACTCGGATTGACCATCGGTTTAGGGGTGAAAAGCAGTGCTAAAATGCAGCTTGGTACCCAAAGCTTCTTGCAATTTCTTCCAAAATCGTGAGGTGAATCTCGGATCTCTATCCGACACGATAGAAATAGGTACCCCGTGTAATCTCACAATCTGAGAAACGTACAATTCAGCTAGTTTATCCAATGAAAAATCCGTACGCACGGGGATAAAGTGAGCCGACTTAGTCAGCCTATCAACAACAACCCAAATCGCATCCTTCTTACTTGCTGACAATGGCAGTCCGAACACAAAGTCCATTGTGACTCGATCCCATTTCCACTCGGGTATCATGATCGGCTGAAGTAATCCTGAAGGCACTTGATGTTCCGCTTTCACTTGTTGACATATTAAACATCTTGAAACAAAGTCGAAGATGTCTCGTTTCATACCATGCCACCAAAACCGACGTTTCAAATCGTTGTACATTTTCGTACTCCCCGGGTGAATTGACATTCGGCTACAATGGGCTTCGTTCAGAATCATCGAAATGAGTTTCGAATTCCTTGGAACACACAAACGACTTCTGAACCTCAAACAATCATCATCATCAATTTGAAACTCCGATTCCTTGTTCGGAACACACTCAGCCCTTTTGCAACCAATTCATCGTCGACTTTCTGAGCTTCACGAATTTGATGAATCAATAATGGTTCGGCCTTTAATTTAGCTACTAACACATTGTCGGGTAGAACATACAAGAGTGCATTCATCGCTCGTAAAGCAAACAGTGATTTCCGGCTTAAGGCGTCCGCAACCACATTAGCCTTTCCCGGGTGATAGTCAATGACAAGCTCATAATCCTTTAACAACTCGAGCCAACGTCTTTGTCGCAAATTTAAGTCTCTTTGAGTCATCAAATATTTGAGACTTTTGTGATCCGAAAATACATGGCACTTTTCACCAAATAAGTAATGTCGCCATATTTTTAAAGCGAATACGATGGCAGCTAGTTCGAGATCATGGGTCGGATAATTTTTCTCATGTGGCTTTAATTGTCTCGACGCATAGGCCACAACTCGACCTTCTTGCATCAATACGCAACCTAACCCAAGTAGGGACGCATCACTATAAATGACAAACTCTTTGCCTGATTCGGGCTGCACTAGAATTGGAGCTTCGGTCAAATAAGTTTTCAGTTGATCAAAACTTTTCTGACATTTTTCCGTCCATTCGAACTTAACATCTTTTTGAAGTAGCTTCGTCATCGGTGTGGCTATCATCGAGAAACCTTTTACAAACCGTCGGTAGTAACCGGCAAGTCCCAAAAAGCTCCGAACCTCAGTAATATTTCTCGGAGGCTTCCAGTTAAGTATGGCTGAAATTTTGTTCGGGTCAACTCAAATACCCGATGCGGATACCACGTGGCCCAAGAAGCTAACCTCTCTTAACCAGAACTCACACTTACTGAACTTGGCATATAACTGCTTATCTCGTAAAATTTGCAACACTAATCTCAGGTGCTCAGCATGTTCGGTCTCATCTCTTGAATAGACCAAGATGTCATCAATAAACACAACTACGAACCGATCCAAATACTGTCTGAAGATCTGATTCATCAAGTCCATAAATACCGTAGGGGCATTAGTGAGCCCAAACGGCATCACTAAGAACTCGTAGTGGCCGTATCTCGTTCTGAAAGCAGTTTTGGGTATATCCGAATCTCGAATTCGCAACTGATAATAACCCAATCTCAAATCTATCTTTGAAAACACTGAGGCTCCCTTTAGTTGATCAAACAAATCATCAATACGCGGTATCAGATATTTATTCTTTATTGTCACTTTATACAGCTGACGATAGTCGATGCACAACCTCATGGTTCCGTCCTTCTTCTTCACAAACAATACTGGTGCACCCCAAGGTGAGAGACTTGGTCGAGCGAAACCTCTATCAGTCAACTCTTGCAACTGAGCTTTCAACTCCTTTAACTCGGTTGGTGCCATACGATACGAAGCTATCGAAATTGGCATAGTTCCAGGTACAAGCTCAATACCAAACTCTACCTCCCGAACAGGTGGTAAACCCGGTAATTCTTCAGGAAAAACATCCGGGTATTCACAAACCACCGGCACAGATTCGGGTTTCTTTTCTAATTCTTTGTCATCAAGTACATACACAAGGTATGCTTCGCACCCTTTTCTTACATATTTCTGGGCCAACATTGAGGATATTACAGCTGGCAACCCATCCAAGTCCGTAGACTCAACTCGGATCATCTCGTTATTTGCGCACCTCAAATCCATAGTCTTACTTTTGCAATTCACAACCGCATCATGCACGGTCAACCAATCCAAACCAAGAATAACATCAAATTCATCAAACGGCAAAAGCATCAAGTCCGCCGGAAAACAGGAACCTCGAATTACTAGGGGACATTTCTTACACACTTTGTCGACAAGCACGTAACGACCCAAGGGATTTGACACCCGAATTACGAACTCAGTAGACTCAATAGGTAAAGTCTTACTAGATGCTAAGGTTTCGCATATATAAGAATGAGTAGAACCAGGGTCAATCAAAGCAATCACATTAGTATCAAAGAGAGTAAAAGTACCGGTAATAACATCTGGCGAGGAAGCATCCTCGTGTGCGCGTATAGCATAAGCCCTAGCAGGAGCGCGTGTGACAACCCAAAATTGACCCTAGTCAGGAAGTGGTTTCGGGACCGCTAAACCGAGTCACCGAAATGTTTGAATGTGATATTTATTGTCTAGAATATGTAATTATGAATGTGTGAAAATTTCAAGCTTCGATTTAGTCGATTGCATATGAATTCAGTTAGTAGGATTTGTGTGACACTTTTGAAATGTGGTAGGCTAATCTATAAGGATCTAATAGTGCATGTAATAAAAAGGGAGGACTTGCATGTCAAATTTCCCCCCTAATTAGTAGTGGCCGGCCATGCTATGAGTGGAAACATCTCACAAACATGTTATGTTAGTGAGGTATGTTAGGAAAAATAAAATAAGGAGTATGGGTAATAAAGAAATGGAAAAAAAAAGAAAGAATGTGTGTGAGTGTTCCGCCCCCATTGCCGTGAGTTAAAGAAAAGAAAAAAAAATTTGTTCATCCTTTTTCATTTCTTTTGGCCGAAAATTCTAAGGAAGGAGGAAGGAGTTCTTGCTTCATGTTTGGTTTGGAAGAGGATTAGGAGGAGGTTTGGCCATACTTGTATCTAGATTAAGGTATGTTTAAGGTTGTGCCATGAGATTCATGCATGTTTTTAGTTACTAGCTTGAGTTCTAATTAGCCCATGGTTCAAATCTTTGCTATGTCATGGGGATGATATTCGGCCTAGGTGGATTTTGTGTTAATGCCATTGCATGCTAAATATGAAGCTTTTTAATGATACATGTGATGGTGGATTGATGACTCTTGGATTTTCTTTTTAGCATTTTTGAGTGAGACATTAAGTTCTTTGTTTAACCATGACCAAAATTGAAATGGTTTGGTGTTGTGATGTATTCGGCCATGGTATATCCATAAGTATGATTTATGCTTATTGCATGGTAGGTAAGATTTGTGTTTTGGATTTATGTTCATGTTTAGTTATAATCAACTTTGAGATTCGGCTCTTGCACATATATATATGTTTGCACATGACGTATTGGTATGACATATACAATGTCTCAAGGTATATATTTACATATGATGGTGTTTCGGTTATGGAGTACATGATGGATGCGTATTGAGTTATAATATGTAATGCATTAGTTAGTAAAAGGTATGCCATTTGTGTGTGGTATTGAGTATATTATTGGCCTCAGCATAGACATGCATAATCGGCCACATGAATGAGTACATAGGTTGATGTGTTGTTCGGCCATAAGTAAGCATATTGAAGGCTTTATCTTGACTTAGAAAATTCGGCTAAGGAGAGTATTAACTAATGTGTTGAGTTTGATTCATGATTCCGTACATATGCGACTTTAATGCCTAATGTATATATGTGGGCCAAGTACCTTGAGTTCCTCCTTTCGATGCTCAAATGATTAAATCAATTTATTTGTTAAATTAAGCTCAAGAGCAAAGGGGAACTAAATCCGATAAAGGGAAGGAAAAAGTGGTCGAATAGCCATCGGAATCGTTCGACAACATCCGAGGTAAGTTTTTGAGTAATGGGACTTAAATTATGATTCGATTAGATTATGTCTTAAGTAAATCAAAATCATGCTCTTATATGTGGCTATTGAGCCGAAATTGTAAATGTGATAAGTGTCTTGTGTTGGAGCTTTGGTAATGAAAATGAAATATGAATGTGTCATGATTTATTGATATATGTGCATGGTTACTCGAATGATATCCGGGCTAAGTCCCGAAGGCTTTTGTGCTAAGCGACTACATCCAGACTAAGATCCGAAGGCATTTGTGCTAGCAACTATATCCGGGCTAAGTCCCGAAGGCATTTATGCTAGTGACCATATCCGGGTTAAGACCCGAAGGCCTTGTGCGAGTGGTTATATCCGGCTAAACCCCGAAGATGCTTGATTTGGGAACGAGCGACCTTGCTGTAAAAATTTAAATTAATACGCTCGTAAAATCCCAACGATGAGGTATGTTTCGTGTGTGCTTTGAATTAGTTGATCCCTTACAAATCTGTATTCGCTCAGTCGATAAATGAGCTACCGGCCTTTGGCTAAGTTGATCTTTTGTGTATGAACATAAGGGTTGGTAATGTGAAGTAAGTATGATATTGAAAATTTGTGCATATGAAATTATCCGTTTAGCTATATGAATGCTATACTTTTGTTGTGCTGGAATCCCTTGCTCAAAACTTACTAAGCATAAATTGCTTACTCCGTTTCTTTGTTTCTCTGTTTTATAGATTTTGGCTCGTCAGCTATCAGACTCGGGATTTTTGGAAGTCGAAGTCTCCCACACTATCAAAGCCCCCTTTTGGTACAATTTTGGTTGAACTTTGAAATGGCATGTATAGGACTACCCTTTTGTTGTTGGTCATGTACCCTTCGGTTTTGTGTAAATTTGGATAGCCAAGCGAAAATGGCTTAAATATACTTTGATCATAGCATTATAATCGTTTTGTATGTTGTCCGTCGAGAGGTATGGAAATGTTGGTAACGGTTAGCCATGGGAAGGGTTATTCTTGATCACTTTTGGAATATGTATGACAAACTCTAGTTGATCCATGGAGGATCATGAAATAGGTAAAGTTTACCTTAAAAAACAGATGCTGGCAGCAGCAGTGATGTGGATGTGAAAAATCACTAAAAATAGTAGGAATGGAATTAAATAGTGAATAAATTATGTAAACGAACCTTGATGAATCTATTTTCATAGGAAAGTAACGAAACGATCATATGGACATTATGTTAAGAGATATTCAGGTTCTCGTGAGACAGGGCTAGAACGGTTTCTGGATTCCCTGTTCCGTCTTTGGAAATTCATTATAAATTAACCAGAGATAATTAGAAGTCATGCCATATATGCATAGATTCCTTTTTGAGTCTAGTTTCTATAGAAACAAACGACATCAGTATTGAAGCGCTGTACAGGGAGATATCCAAGTCATCTATGCATATATGGCATGACTTCTAATTATCTCTGGTTAATTTATAATGAATTTCCAAAGACGGAACAGGGAATCCAGAAACCGTTCTGGCCCTGTCTCACGAGAACCTAAATATCTCTTAACATAATGTCCATATGATCGTTTCGTTACTTTCCTATGAAAATAGATTCATCAAGGTTCGTTTACACAATTTATTCACTATTTAATTCCATTCCTACTATTTTTAGTGATTTTTCACATCCACATCACTGCTGCTGCTAGCATCTGTTTTTTTAAGGTAAACTTTACCTATTTCATGATCCTCCATGGATCAACTAGAGTTTGTCATACATATTCCAAAAGTGATCAAGAATAACCCTTCCCATGGCTAACCGTTACCAACATTTCCATACCTCGTGACGGATAACATACAAAACGATTATAATGCTATGATCAAAGTATATTTAAGCCATTTTCGCATGGCTATCCAAATTTACACAAAACCGAAGGGTACATGACCAACAACAAAAGGGTAGTCCTATACATGCCATTTCAAAGTTCAACCAAAATTGTACCAAAAGGGGGCTTTGATAGTGTGGGAGACTTCGACTTCCAAAAATCCCGATTCCGATAGCTGACGAGCCAAAATCTATAAAACAGAGAAACAAAGAAACGGAGTAAGCAATTTATGCTTAGTAAGTTTTGAGCAAGGGATTCCAGCACAACAAAAGTATAGCATTCATATAGCTAAACGGATAATTTCATATGCACAAATTTTCAATATCATACTTACTTCACATTACCAACCCTTATGTTCATACACAAAAGATCAACTTAGCCAAAGGCCGGTAGCTCATTTATCGACTGAGCGAATACAGATTTGTAAGGGATCAACTAATTCAAAGCACACACGAAACATACCTCATCGCTGGGATTTTACGAGCGTATTAATTTAAATTTTTACAGCAAGATCGCTCGTTCCCAAATCAAGCATCTTCGGGGTTTAGCCGGATATAACCACTCGCACAAGGCCTTCGGGTCTTAACCCGGATATGGTCACTAGCATAAATGCCTTCGGGACTTAGCCCGGATATAGTCGCTAGCACAAATGCCTTCGGATCTTAGTCCGGATGTAGTCGCTTAGCACAAAAGCCTTCGGGACTTAGCCCGGATATCATTCGAGTAACCATGCACATATATCAATAAATCATGACACATTCATATTTCATTTTCATTACCAAAGCTCAAACACAAGACACTTATCACATTTACAATTTCGGCTCAATAGCCACATATAAGAGCATGATTTTGATTTACTTAAGACATAATCTAATCGAATCATAATTTAAGTCCCATTACTCGAAAACTTACCCCGGATGTTGTCGAACGATTCCGATGGCTATTCGACCACTTTTTCCTTCCCTTTATCGGATTTAGTTCCCCTTTGCTCTTGAGCTTAATTTAACAAATAAATTGATTTAATCATTTGAGCATCGAAAAGAGGAACTCAAGGTACTTGGCCCACATATATTCATTAGACATTAAAGTCACATATGTACGGAATCATGAATCAAACTCAACACATTAGTTAATACTCTCCTTAGCCGAATTTTCTAAGTCTAGATAAAGCCTTCAATATGCTTACCTATGGCCGAACAACACATCAACCTATGTACTCATTCATGTGGCCGATTATGCATGCCTATGTTGAGGCCAATTATATACTCAATACCACACACAAATGGCATACCTTTTACTAACTAATGCATTACATATTATAACTCAATACGCATCCATCATGTACTCCATAACCGAAACACCATCATATGTAAATATATACCTTGAGATATTGTATATGTCATACCAATATGTCATGTGCAAACATATATATATATATGTGCAAGAGCCGAATCTCAAAGTTGATTATAACTAAACATGAACATAAATCCAAAACACAAATCTTACCTACCATGCAATAAGCATAAATCATACTTATGGATATACCATGGCCGAATACATCACAACACCAAACCATTTCAATTTTGGTCATGGTTAAACAACGAACTTAATGTCTCACTCAAAAATGCTAAAAAGAAAATCCAAGAGTCATCAATCCACCATCACATGTATCATTAACAAGCTTCATATTTAGCATGCAATGGCATTAACACAAAATCCACCTAGGCTGAATATCATCCCCATGACATAGCAAAGATTTGAACCATGGGCTAATTAGAACTCAAGCTAGCAACTAAAAACATGCATGAATCTCATGGCACAACCTCAAACATACCTTAATCTAGATACAAGTATGGCCAAACCTCCTCCTAATCCTCTTCCAAACCAAACATGAAGCAAGAACTCCTTCCTGCTTCCTTAGAATTTTCGGCCAAAAGAAATGAATTCCTCCTTCCTTAGAATTTTTGGCCAAAAGAAATGAAAAAGGATGAACAAATTTTTTTTTCTTTTCTTTAACTCACGGCAATGGGGGGGAACACTCACACACATTCTTTCTTTTTTTTCCATTTCTTTATTACCCATACTCCTTATTTTATTTTTCCTAACATACCTCACTAACATAACATGTTTGTGAGATGTTTCCACTCATAGCATGGCCGGCCACTACTAATTAGAGGGGAAATTTGACATGCAAGTCCTCCCTTTTTATTACATGCACTATTAGATCCTTATAGATTAGCCTATCACATTTCAAAAGTGTCACACAAATCCTACTAACTGAATTCACATGCAATCGACTAAATCGAAGCTTGAAATTTTCACACATTCATAATTACATATTCTAGACAATAAATATCACATTCAAACATTTCGGTGACTCAGTTTAGCGGTCCCGAAACCACTTCCCGACTAGGGTCAATTTTGGGCTGTCACAATCGCTGTACACAATGAAGTCCTTCCTAGACTCCGATTGAATCAACACTGGTGCTTCAGTCAATACTTTTTTCAAATGGTCAAAAGTTTTTTTGCTGACTCTCAGTCCAGACAAATGCTACTCTTTTCCTTAACAGTTTCGTCCATGGTGCAACAATCAGAGAAAATCCTTCTACGAACCTTCGGTAATAGCCTGCCAAACCCAGAAAACTCTGAATTTCTGATACTGATTTTGGTGGCTTCCATCCCAGAACTGCCTCAACTTTTCGAGGATCCACTCTAATTCCTTCAGCAGAAACCACATGACCTAGAAAAGCCACTTCTCTCGACCAAAATTCACACTTACTAAACTTTGCATACAGTTCCTTCTCTCTCAGCACTTGCAGCACAATACGTAAATGCTCCTTATGTTTTTCCTCAGTTTTCGAGTATACCAGAATATCATCGATGAAAACTACCACGAATCGGTCCAAGTAAGGTTGGAACACTCGATTCATCAGATCCATGAAAGCGGCAGCTGCGTTCGTCAACCCAAACGGCATAACCAGGAGCTCGTAATGACCATATCGAGTCCTAAATGCTGTCTTATGAATGTCCACTTCCTTTACCCTTAATTGATGGTATCCAGATCGAAGGTCAATCTTGGAAAATACCGAAGCTCCTCTAAGTTGGTCAAATAAATCATCAATCCTTGGCAGTGGGTATTTGTTCTTTATCGTCAGTTCGTTCAACTGGCGGTAATCGATGCACATGCGCATTGACCCGTCTTTTTTCTTCACAATCAGAACCGGTGCTCCCAATGGAGACACACTAGGTCTAATGAAGCCTCTATCTAACAACTCTTGGATTTGAGCTTTCAGTTCCACTAACTCCTTTGGTGCCAATCTATAGGGTGCAATGGATACTGGAGCTGTTCCAGGCAACAAATCGATTCCAAACTCTACTTCCCGATTCAGAGGCAATCCAAGAAGCTCCTCTGGGAAAACATCTCGGAATTCCCTAACAGTCCTGACGGTATCCACAGTCAGATCCCCAGTTTCAACTTGATTTACAAAAGCCAAGTACGCCTCGCATCTCTTACGCATCAGTTTCTCAGCCGTTAAAGCTGATACCACATTAGACAAGTAATCTCTTCGCTCCCCAATAATCATTACCTCCTCATCCTCAATAGTCCTTAACACCATCCTCTTAGTTGCACAATCCAGCGTTGCCCTATGCTTGGTCAGCCAATCCATCCCTAAGATCAAATCGAATTCTCCGAATGGTAACTCCATTAAGTCTCCACAGAAAATCCTACCTTGAGTTTCTAAAGGCACCTCCCTAAAGAGTTTCTCTACTTTAACTGAGTGACCTAACGGACTTATCACAGTTACCCCACACACAGTTTCCTCAAAGTGGACGCCCAATGCCCCAGAAATATCACATGCAACATATGAATGAGTTGACCCCACATCTATCAGAGCAGTATAGGGTACGTCAGAGATAAAAAAATGTACCAGTTATGACATCAAGTGCATCACCCTCCTCGCGACGACGAGCAGCATATACCAAAGCTGGCTGACTAGCCTCAGTGTTAACAGTACCCCTACCAGGTGCCCTACGTCCATGGCCATTGCCACCGCGACCTTGACCACGACCTCTCGACGGTGACGGTCCACCTCGCGCTGGTTGCACGGGTTGCACAGCCCTTTGTTCAACTTGAGCCTGAGCTGGCCTCTTAGGATAATCCCTGATCTTATGTTCCTTTGATCCACAACGAAAACAAGCCCCAGAACGTTTCCAACATTCCCCCAGATGCATTCTACCACAATCTCCACAAGCTTATGGTCTAACAGTGTTTACCGGAACCGCTCGAACTAGTTCCTCCATCCTAGCTCTCTTAACATTCTGGTTTGTAGCACCAGTTGGTCCAGCATCTCTCCTGAACCGGTTTCGATCCCTGTCACGGTTCCTTCGTTCAGCTTGCTTCACCTCTTCGGCTATCTTAGCCTTTTCTACCAGTGCAGCAAAATCGCGCTCTCTCTGTGGAGCTATGAGCACCTTTAGCTCATCCCTGAGGCCATCCTCAAAGCGAACACTGCGCTCGTATTTGGTAGAGACAATACCATTAGCATACCGGCTCAATCACAGAAACTTTGCCTCATATTCAGCAATGGTCTTTCCACCCTGGGTCAGGTTTAGGAATTCCTTCCTTCGCGCATCCATAGAGCTAGCTCTGACATACTTCGCCTTGAAAGACTGCTTAAACAACTCCCAAGTTACCCTCTCAGCTGGGGTACCCTCTCTCACAGTGATCCACCACTGATATGCCTCATCCCGTAGTAAGGATACTGCTCTTTTTAACTTTTGCTCCACTGAGCAGTCTAAGTCATCCATAATCCGCTCTGTGGCTTCCAGCCAGTACTCAGCCACATTTGGGGCTACTCCAGATACACCCCTAAAAACTTCCGCTCCTTTGGCTCGGAGTCGCTCAGAAATGGACCCCTTATTCATAGGCCCGATATTAGCTCTGACCGCCCTTTCCAAAACTCTTAACATGGCCTGGGACAGAGCGTCATCCCCGCGGCCCGATCATACGGCCCATTCTCATCCACCGGTGGTGGTCGTGCTACTCCAGTAGGTATTTGTTCAGAAGACCAAGATCTCGCTCGAGCACTTCCTCGGCCCCGTCCACGGCCTCTTCCATAAATGGCTGTTGTACTCATATCGTATTATCTTGATTATGAATTTTTATGCATCAATTAATATTCTAGTGTTTATTATAGATGTTTTATGAATCAGACAGTAGTTCAGAGTTTGTTTTCGCAGAATCGAAGTCTAGCTACAGTTTCAGTCCCTTATCAGATTTTCCTATGGTTTCAGTATCATCCTATCTAGAGTATCCTAATAGGGTTTGTAACACCCCGAACCCGAGACCGACACCGGAGTCGGACACGAGATGTTAACAAACTTTGAAAAAAAAAATTTTTCCAGACACTGCCCAGTCTGAGTACTAGTCGCTTCAAAAATCATATCTTGAGTTTCACAACTCGAAAATCAGTTTTGTGATTTTTCCCTGAAACTAGACTCATGTCCCCACCTATGTATTTTTTTC
Organism: Gossypium hirsutum; assembly: GCF_007990345.1. NCBI lineage: Eukaryota > Viridiplantae > Streptophyta > Magnoliopsida > Malvales > Malvaceae > Gossypium > Gossypium hirsutum. The sequence continues at coordinate 26,707,104 of NC_053427.1, read as the reverse complement.
TAGAATTTTTTGTCAGGCCAATTAGTACAGTTTATTAGTCAAAATCTCCCAAGTTACAGGGGTCGACTACACTGACCTTTACCCCTTACGACTGGGATATCTCTCCGCACAGAGCTTCAATACTGATGCCGTTTGTTTCTATGGAAACTAGACTCAGAGAGGAATCCATACATATATGGTATGACCCCTAATTATCTCTGGTCAATTTATAGTGAATTTCCAAAGTCGAAACAGGGAATCCAGAAACTGTTCTGGCCCTGTTCCACAAGAACCCGAATATCTCTTACTGTACTGTTCCTATTATTGTTTCGTTACTTCCCTATGAAAGTAGATTCATCAAGGTTCGATTACATAATTTATTCACTATTTAATTCCACTCCTACGAATTCTTGTGATTTTTCCAATCCACACCACTGCTGCTATCAGCTTCTGTTTTCAAAGTAAACCTTACCTAATTTGGGGTTTCATGGACCAACTAGGGCCTTGTCATACATAAGCCCACATATGATCATACTTAGCCATTCCAGTGGCTGATCATTTGCTCAACACTTCCATTCCAACTATAGTTACATCATGAAACCATCTATACATTCATAAACACGAATGGTCTAATGCCATACTTCACTTCTACAAGCCATTTTCGCATGGCTGAACACTTATACATTTCATAAAGTACTCGAAAAACAACAATGGGTAGTCCTATACATGCCATATCAAGATTCAACCAAAATAGTACCCAAAAGAGCCTTTGATAGTGTGGGCGACTTCGACTTCAAGATCCCGAGTCCGATAGCTGGAGAACCAAAAATCTATAAAACAGAGGAGCAATGTAACGAGTAAGCAATTTATGCTTAGTAAGTTTGAGCAAGGAATTCCAGCATGCACAAATAATAGCACACATTTAGCTAAACGGAATATTTCATAATACGCAATTTACCGATATCGAACTTGCTTCACAACATTAACAACCCTTATGTACATACAAAATAAACTAACTTGGCCGAAGGCCGGTAGCTCGTTTATCAACTGAGCGAACATTTATTTGTAAGGGCTCGATTAATATTCAACACATACGTAACATATCCCCATATTGGGATGTTTTTCGAGTATTCGCTGGAATTTTACAGCAAGCTCATTCATTACCAAATCACGTACCTTCGGGATTTAACCGGATATAGCTCCTCGTTCAAATGCCTTCGGGACATAGCCCGGATTTAGTAACTCACACAATGCCTTCGGGACATAACCCGGATTTAACAACTCGCACAAATGCCTTCGGGACTTAACCCGGATTTAACAACTCGCACGAATGCCTTCGGGACTTAACCCGGATTTAACAACTCGCACGAATGCCTTCGGAACTTAATCCGGATATATTCACTTAGCACAAAGCCTTCGGGACTTAGCCCGGACAGCATTCAATTAATCATGCACATTCATATTTCATTTCGTTTACGAAACTCAAACACAAGGCACATATTGTCCTTGCACATTCGGCTCAATAGCCACACATAGAGCATGATTTAATCACGTCGAAATTTAAGCTCTCTTACTCAAGAACTTACCTCGGGTGTTGTCGAACGATCCCGCTAACTATTCGACCACTTTTTCCTTCCCTTTATCGGATTTATTTCCCCTTTGCTCTTGAGCTTAATCAAACAAATAAATTGATTTCATCATTTAGGCATCAAAAGATGAACACAAGGCACTTAGCCCATATTCATACATTAGACATTAAAGTCTCATACATGCAAAAATCATGCATCAACACAACATATTAGCTAATTTCTTTCCCCTTGGCCGAATATGCATGTCCATTTTTGGGGTCGATTTCAACATTTAATACACACATATACCCACTAGTAAAGCATCCTCCCCCTTTTCATCGATTTAACACATGCATTGCCCATCAACATGCAAAGTTACATTCGGCCTTAGCACACATCTTGCTAGCCGATTCTTCTCCCTTTAGCAACCAATGCACATATGTGCTCACACAAAAATGCTAAAAAGGAGGTTCAAGAATCATCAAGCCATCATCACATGCATCATTAACAAGCTTCATATTTTGCATGCAATGGCATTAACACAACCTCCACCTAGGCCGAATCTTAACTCATCCTCATACCTCATCACCACAACATCAAACATCAACCAAGAATGATGCATCCATGGTCGAGTGCCATTTCCATCACATAGCAAGATTTAGACCATGGGCTAGGTAGAACTCAAGCTAACCACTAAATCATGCATGCATCTCATGAAACATCATCAAACATACCTTAGCCTAGCTACATGCATGGCCGAATCTCTTCACCTTTCTTCTTCTTTCCTCCTTAAAATTTTTGGCCAAGGATGAACCAAAGGATGAGAAATTTTTTTCTTTGTTTTTTTCTTTCTAATTTAGGCTAGAATGGAGGTGAGAAAGGATGAATACAAACTTTTCTCATTTCTTCTCTTGAGCTCACGGCAATGGGGGAACAAACACTACACACACATTTTTTTTTCTTTTGTTTCCATTTCTTTATTACCCATACTTCTTATTTTATTCTTCCACTAACAAAACATGTTTCATGACATGTTTTGCCCATCATTCTTTGTCATGGCCGGCCACTACTCATTAGGGGGGGAATTTGACATGCAAGTCCCCCCCTTTGTCCACATGCACTAATAGGTCCTCACACATTGAACTATCACATTTTAGAATTTTCTCACATAAGTCCTATTGACTAAATTCACATGAAATCAACCAAATTGAAGCTTGAAATTTTCACACATTCATAATTACATATTCTAGACAATAAGTATCACATTCAAACATTTCGGTGACTCGGTTTAGCGGTCCCGAAGCCACTTCCCGACTAGGGTCAACTTTGGGCTGTCACAACTCTCCCCCACTTAAGAAATTTTCGTCCCCGAAAATCTTACCGGTAAATAGGTTTGGGTATCATTCTTTCATCGAGCTCTCGGTCTCCCAAGTAGCTTCCTCGATCCCGTGTTTAAGCCATAACACCTTTACTAGCGGAACTCTTTTGTTTCGCAACTCCTTCACTTCACGAGCTAGGATACGCATCGGTTCTTCTTCATAGCTCATGTCGACTTGAATTTCAACCTCTGATGGGCTAATTATATGCGATGGATCAGATCGATAGCGTCGAAGCATCGAAACATGAAAGACGTCATGAATCTTTTCAAGCTCCGGGGGCAAAATCAATCTATACGCAACCGGACCAACTCGTTCGGAGATTTCGTACGGCCCAATGAATCTTGGGCTCAACTTGCCCTTACGGCCGAACCTGAGTATCTTTTTCCAAGGTGAAACCTTAAGGAACACTTTGTCTCCCACCTGATACTCGATGTCTTTTCGTTTCAAATCTGCGTACGACTTCTGACGATCCGTGGCTACCTTCAGACTTTCACGGATTACCTTTACTTTCTGCTCAGCATCTTTAATCAAATCAACTCCGAAAATTTTACTTTCACCGAGCTCGGTCCAAAACAATGGTGTACGGCATTTACGACCGTACAAAGCCTCGTAAGGTGCCATCTTAATACTTGATTGAAAACTATTGTTGTAAGCGAATTCAATCAAAGGTAAATACCGTTCCCATGAACTATTGAACTCGAGGATGCAACATCTCAACATATCCTCAAGTATCTGAATTATCCGCTCGGATTGACCATCAGTTTGGGGGTGAAAAGCAGTGCTAAAATGCAACTTGGTACCCAGAGCTTCTTGCAATTTCTTCCAAAATCGTGAGGTGAATCTCGGATCTCTATCCGACACGATAGAAACAGGTACCCCGTGTAATCTCACAATTTGGTAAACGTACAATTCAGCTAGTTTATCCAATGAAAAATCCGTACGTACGGGGATGAAATGAGCCGACTTAGTCAGTCCATCAAAAATAACCCATATCGCATCCTTCTCACTTGCTGACAAAGGCAGTCCGGACACAAAGTCCATTGTGACTCGATCCCATTTCCACTCGGGTATCATGATCGGCTGGAGTAATCCTGAAGGCACTTGATGTTCCGCTTTCACTTGTTGACATATTAAACATCTCGAAACAAAGTCAGAGATGTCCCGTTTCATACCATGCCACCAAAATTGACGTTTCAAATTGTTGTACATTTTCGTACTCCCCGGGTGAATTAACATTCGGCTACAATGGGCTTCGTTCAGAATCATCGAAATGAGTTCCGAATTCCTTGGAACACACAAACGATTTCTGAACCTCAAACAATCATCATCATCAATTTGAAACTCCGATTCCTCGTTCGGAAAACACTTAGCCCGTTTTGCAACCAATTCATCATCGACTTTCTGAGCTTCACGAATTTGGTCAGTCAATAATGGTTTAGCTTTTAATTCAGCTACTAACACACTGTCTGGTAAAACAGACAAATGCACGTTCATCGCTCGTAAAGCAAACAATGACTTCCGGCTTAAGGCGTCCGCAACCATGTTAGCCTCTCCCGGGTGGTAATCAATGACAAGCTCGTAATCTTTCAACAACTCAAGCCAACGTCTTTGTCGCAGATTCAAGTTTCGTTGAGTCATCAAATATTTGAGACTTTTGTGATCCGAACATACATGGCACTTCTCACCAAATAGATAATGTCGCCATATTTTTAAAGCAAACACGATGGCAGCTAGTTCGAGATCATGGGTCGGATAATTCCTCTCGTGTGGCTTCAATTGTCTCGACGCATAGGCCACGACTCGACCTTCTTGCATCAATACGCAACCCAACCCAAGTAGGGATGCGTCACTATAGATGACAAACTCTTTACCTGATTCGGGTTGCACCAAAATTGGAGCTTCAGTCAAACGAGTTTTCAGTTGGTCGAAACTTTTCTGACATTTCTCCGTCCACTCGAACTTAACATCCTTTTGAAGTAGCTTCGTCATTGGTGTGGCTATCATCGAGAAACCTTTCACAAATCGTCGGTAATAACCGGCGAGCCCCAAAAAGCTCCGAACTTCAGTAACATTTCTCGGAGGTTTCCAGTCCAGTATGGCTGAAATTTTGTTCGGGTCAACTCGAATACCCGACGCGGATACCACATGACCCAAGAAGCTAACCTCTCTTAACCAGAACTCACACTTACTAAACTTAGCATATAACCGCTTATCCCGCAAAATTTGCAGCACTAGCCTCAGATGCTCAGCATGTTCGGTCTCGTCTCTTGAATAGACCAAAATGTCATCAATGAACACCACTATGAACCGATCCAAATACGGCCTGAAGATCCGATTCATCAAATCCATAAATACTGCAGGGGCATTAGTGAGCCCAAACGGCATCACTAAGAATTCGTAGTGACCATATCTCATTCTGAAGGCAGTTTTAGGAATATCTGAATCTCGGATTCGCAACTGATAATAGCCCGATCTCATATCTATTTTTGAGAACACTGAGGCTCCCTTCAGTTGGTCGAACAAATCATCGATGCGCGGCAACGGATATTTGTTCTTTATCGTCACTTTATTCAGCTGGCGATAGTCAATGCACAACCTCATGGTTCCGTCCTTCTTTTTCACGAACAATACTGGTGCACCCCAAGGTGAGAAACTTGGTCGAGCGAAACCTCTATCCGTCAGTTCTTGCAACTGAGCTTTCAACTCCTTTAACTCGGTTGGTGCCATACGATACGGAGCTATCGAAATCGGCGTAGTCCCAGGTACAAGCTCAATACCAAACTCTACCTCCCGAACAGGTGGTAAACCCGGTAATTCTTCCGGAAAAACATCCGGGTATTCACAAACCACCGGCACAGATTCGGGTTTCTTTTCTAAGCTCTTCGGCTTTACAAGCTCGTTCAACAAGTACCATGAACTCTCTCGTATTTCAAGAACGCCAACGAACATTTTTATATCTTCATTCAGCCCATCCTCGAAGCGTTTACACATAATAGCTTCGGACGAAACACATTCCCGAGCGTATTTGCTATGTCTAACAAATTTTTGCTCGTAATCAGTAACCGACATGGAGCCTTGCTTAAGCTCAAGAAATTCCTTCCGTTTTTGATCAACAAATCTCTGACTGATATACTTTTTCCGAAACTCAGTTTGGAAAAACTCCCAAGTTACTTGCTCTCGGGGCACAACAGAAGTCAGAGTACTCCACTAATAGTAGGCAGAATCACGTAGCAAGGAGATAGCACACTTTAGGCATTCATCGGGTGTACAAGATAGCTCATCGAGTACCCGGATAGTGTTGTCCAGCCAAAATTCAGCTTGCTCGGCATCATCGCTATCCATAGCCTTAAATTCAGTAGCCCCATGTTTTCGGATTCTGTCAACTGGGGGCTTATTTGACCTTATTTGGTCCGTTACCGGTGGTATTGTAGGTGCGGGGGTAGTATTTGTCGGGAATGGAGGTTGTGGAACAGCCATATTAGTTCGAATGTATTGGTTAAACCAATCATTCATCACGCTATAGAATGCTTGTCTAGCTTCATCATTCGGATTACTAGCATTAGGTTGAGAGTCTACCGGCACTGCCCCTTGCGCGGGAGCAGGCCCTACACTCTCAAGATCATCAGCTACCTCTCGGTCACGATCGGGATCCATTACTATAAACACATTTACAATTGTCAGAAATCACCGCATTATCAAGTAATCACATAAAATGGCATGTATAGCTAGACCCAACACATTACGGTAGTCCTAGAATCGACTAAACCTGGCTCTGATACCAATAAAATGTAACACCCCGAACCCGAGACCGACACCGGAGTCGGACACAAGATGTTAACAAACTTTGAAAAAAAAAATTTTTCCAGACACTGCCCAGTCTGAGTACTAGTCGCTTCAAAAATCATATCTTGAGTTTCACAACTCGAAAATCAGTTTTGTGATTTTTCCCTGAAACTAGACTCATGTCCCCACCTATGTATTTTTTTCTAGAATTTTTTGTCAGGCCAATTAGTACAGTTTATTAGTCAAAATCTCCCAAGTTACAGGGGTCGACTACACTGACCTTTACCCCTTACGACTGGGATATCTCTCCGCACAGAGCTTCAATACTGATGCCGTTTGTTTCTATGGAAACTAGACTCAGAGAGGAATCCATACATATATGGTATGACCCCTAATTATCTCTGGTCAATTTATAGTGAATTTCCAAAGTCGGAACAGGGAATCCAGAAACTGTTCTGGCCCTGTTCCACAAGAACCCGAATATCTCTTACTGTACTGTTCCTATTATTGTTTCGTTACTTCCCTATGAAAGTAGATTCATCAAGGTTCGATTACATAATTTATTCACTATTTAATTCCACTCCTACGAATTCTTGTGATTTTTCCAATCCACACCACTGCTGCTATCAGCTTCTGTTTTCAAAGTAAACCTTACCTAATTTGGGGTTTCATGGACCAACTAGGGCCTTGTCATACATAAGCCCACATATGATCATACTTAGCCATTCCAGTGGCTGATCATTTGCTCAACACTTCCATTCCAACTATAGTTACATCATGAAACCATCTATACATTCATAAACACGAATGGTCTAATGCCATACTTCACTTCTACAAGCCATTTTCGCATGGCTGAACACTTATACATTTCATAAAGTACTCGAAAAACAACAATGGGTAGTCCTATACATGCCATATCAAGATTCAACCAAAATAGTACCCAAAAGAGCCTTTGATAGTGTGGGCGACTTCGACTTCAAGATCCCGAGTCCGATAGCTGGAGAACCAAAAATCTATAAAACAGAGGAGCAATGTAACGAGTAAGCAATTTATGCTTAGTAAGTTTGAGCAAGGAATTCCAGCATGCACAAATAATAGCACACATTTAGCTAAACGGAATATTTCATAATACGCAATTTACCGATATCGAACTTGCTTCACAACATTAACAACCCTTATGTACATACAAAATAAACTAACTTGGCCGAAGGCCGGTAGCTCGTTTATCAACTGAGCGAACATTTATTTGTAAGGGCTCGATTAATATTCAACACATACGTAACATATCCCCATATTGGGATGTTTTTCGAGTATTCGCTGGAATTTTACAGCAAGCTCATTCATTACCAAATCACGTACCTTCGGGATTTAACCGGATATAGCTCCTCGTTCAAATGCCTTCGGGACATAGCCCGGATTTAGTAACTCACACAATGCCTTCGGGACATAACCCGGATTTAACAACTCGCACAAATGCCTTCGGGACTTAACCCGGATTTAACAACTCGCACGAATGCCTTCGGGACTTAACCCGGATTTAACAACTCGCACGAATGCCTTCGGAACTTAATCCGGATATATTCACTTAGCACAAAGCCTTCGGGACTTAGCCCGGACAGCATTCAATTAATCATGCACATTCATATTTCATTTTCGTTTACGAAACTCAAACACAAGGCACATATTGTCCTTGCACATTCGGCTCAATAGCCACACATAGAGCATGATTTAATCACGTCGAAATTTAAGCTCTCTTACTCAAGAACTTACCTCGGGTGTTGTCGAACGATCCCGCTAACTATTCGACCACTTTTTCCTTCCCTTTATCGGATTTATTTCCCCTTTGCTCTTGAGCTTAATCAAACAAATAAATTGATTTCATCATTTAGGCATCAAAAGATGAACACAAGGCACTTAGCCCATATTCATACATTAGACATTAAAGTCTCATACATGCAAAAATCATGCATCAACACAACATATTAGCTAATTTCTTTCCCCTTGGCCGAATATGCATGTCCATTTTTGGGGTCGATTTCAACATTTAATACACACATATACCCACTAGTAAAGCATCCTCCCCCTTTTCATCGATTTAACACATGCATTGCCCATCAACATGCAAAGTTACATTCGGCCTTAGCACACATCTTGCTAGCCGATTCTTCTCCCTTTAGCAACCAATGCACATATGTGCTCACACAAAAATGCTAAAAAGGAGGTTCAAGAATCATCAAGCCATCATCACATGCATCATTAACAAGCTTCATATTTTGCATGCAATGGCATTAACACAACCTCCACCTAGGCCGAATCTTAACTCATCCTCATACCTCATCACCACAACATCAAACATCAACCAAGAATGATGCATCCATGGTCGAGTGCCATTTCCATCACATAGCAAGATTTAGACCATGGGCTAGGTAGAACTCAAGCTAACCACTAAATCATGCATGCATCTCATGAAACATCATCAAACATACCTTAGCCTAGCTACATGCATGGCCGAATCTCTTCACCTTTCTTCTTCTTTCCTCCTTAAAATTTTTGGCCAAGGATGAACCAAAGGATGAGAAATTTTTTTCTTTGTTTTTTTCTTTCTAATTTAGGCTAGAATGGAGGTGAGAAAGGATGAATACAAACTTTTCTCATTTCTTCTCTTGAGCTCACGGCAATGGGGGGAACAAACACTACACACACATTTTTTTTCTTTTGTTTCCATTTCTTTATTACCCATACTTCTTATTTTATTCTTCCACTAACAAAACATGTTTCATGACATGTTTTGCCCATCATTCTTTGTCATGGCCGGCCACTACTCATTAGGGGGGGAATTTGACATGCAAGTCCCCCCCTTTGTCCACATGCACTAATAGGTCCTCACACATTGAACTATCACATTTTAGAATTTTCTCACATAAGTCCTATTGACTAAATTCACATGAAATCAACCAAATTGAAGCTTGAAATTTTCACACATTCATAATTACATATTCTAGACAATAAGTATCACATTCAAACATTTCGGTGACTCGGTTTAGCGGTCCCGAAGCCACTTCCCGACTAGGGTCAACTTTGGGCTGTCACAGGGTTTCAGTACAGACAGATAATTCAAGAAAATATTCAGAAAAATTCAGAATACTTACAGACTTGAGTCGGATATTCAGAATGCCACCTTATAAAGATCTAAATTTTGAAAATCGAGTTTTTCGCATTCTTTATAAAATTTTCGCTTTCAAAAATCTTTGTTTTTGTAAGCCTATTCCACAGCCGAGTTGTCGCAACCTAGGCTCTGATACCACTAAATGTAGCACCCCAAACCCAGCCCAGACGTTATGGCTGGATCCGACATGCCACATCGAAGCGTTCAAAACATTTTATATTGTTGATCCAGAAAAACCTACTTAGTGTTTTAAAAGATAATTTCATTATAGGTTAAAGTGAATGGAAGATGTGCACCAGGTAGGAAACTGGAAAAAATGAGGTGAGTCTATCGGACTACTTAAGTACCAAGCTCCCTTCGATCCAATCCTAGACATGCACACCGTGTAACACCCCGTACCCGAGACCATTTTCGGAGTCGGACACGAGGGGTTTGCAGACTTAAATCACTTATTTGCACAGTCCATTTAAAATTTCCAGACGAGCTAGCTAACTGCGTCACTGTCACCTTAAAAATCATATCTCGAGTTCCAAAACTCGAAAACCAGTTCCATAAATTTTTCCTGAAACTAGACTCATATGTCCATCTACAAATTTTTTCTAGAATTTTTGGTCAAACCAATTAGTACAGTTTATTAGTTAAAGTCTCCCCTGTTTCAGGGTTCGACTACACTGACCTTTGCGCATTACGACTTGGATATCTCCCTGTACAAGGCTTCAATACTGGTGCCGTTTGTTTCTATAGAAACTAGTCTCGAAAAGGAATCTATACATATATGGCATGACTTCTAATTATCTCCGGTTAATTTATAATGAATTTCCAAAGTCAGAACAGGGAATCCAAAAACCATTCTGGCCCTGTTTCGCGAAAACTTAAATATCTCACAATATACTGTTCATATGATCGTTTCGTTACTTTCCTATGAAAATAGATTCATCAAGGTTCTATTACATAATTTATTCACTATTTAATTCCATTCCTACTATTTTTAGTGATTTTTCACATTCACGTCACTTCTACTATCAGCATCTATTTTTAAGGTAGACTTTACCTATTACATAGTTTCCATGATTCAACTAGCCCTTCAGCATATATAGCACAAAATATGATCATGATTAACCATTCCAATGGCTAATCGTTCCCAAACATTTCCATACCTCTTAACGAACATCATACAAGACGATTATAATAATAAGCTCAAAGTGTATATAAGCCATTTTCGCATGGCTATCCAAATTTATACAAAACCAAAGGGTCCATGACTAACAACAAAACGGGTAGTCCTATACATGCCATTTCAAAGTTCAACCAAAAGTGTACCAAAGGGGGCTTTGATAGTGTGGGCGACTTCGACTTCAATAATCCCGAGTCCGATAGCTGACAAACCAAAATCTATAAAACAGAGATTCAAAGAAACGGAGTAAGCATTTAATGCTTAGTAAGTTTTGAGCCATGAAATTAGACACAACTAAAGTGTAGCATTCATATGGCTAAACAGATAATTTCATATGCACAAATTCTCAATATCATACTTACTTCACATTACCAACCCTTATATTCATACACAAAAGATCAACGTAGCCAAAGGCCGGTAGCTCATTTATCGACTGAGCGAATACTAATTGTAAGGGATCAACTAAATCAATGCATATACGAGACATACCTCATTGCTGGGATTTTACGAACATATTAATTGAAACTATTACAGCAAGGTCGCTCATTCCCAAGCCAGGTACCTTCGGGATTTAACCGAATATAGCTACTCGCTCAATGCCTTCGGGACATAGCCCGGATATAGTAACTCGCACCAATGCCTTCGGGACTTAGCCCGGATGTAATAACTCGCACAAATGCCTTCGGAACTTAGCCCGGATGTAGTAACTCGCACAAATGCCTTTGGGACTTAGCCCGGAACTAGTCACTAGCGCAAAATGCCTTCGGGACTTAGCTCGGTTATCATCCAAATATTCATGCACATATCAATAAATCATGACACATCTATATTTCATTTTCATAATTAGAGTTCAAACACAAGTCACGTATTAAGCAATCCCATTTTCGGCTCACTAGCCACATACAAACAGCATGGTTTAGTTTGCTTTATGACACGATCTCTATGCACATACGGCTACCTGTCATACGTATAGACTAATTAACTCAACATATAATTCAAGTAGAATCATCATATCACCGTATATTTGTTATGCTCATACGTCATGACTTAATCAAATCGTAAACTAAGTCTTGTTACTCGAAAACTTACCTCGGATGTTGTCGAACGATTTCGGTGGCTATTCGATCACTTTTTCCTTTCCCTTATCCAACTTTGGTCCTCTAAGCTCTTGAGCTAATTCAAAAAAATTTAACTTATTAAAGTCTCATTATGCTAGCTTATGGCCGAATATGACAAGGAGTTTGATAGGTCATATGGCCACTTTTAGCTCAAATACAAAATGGTCATACGCATTTTTAATCACATTGAGTAATTTAATACAATTAATCTAACATTTCCTCATGTGCACCTTTATGACCGAAAACACACATCATTAACCTAATATCAATTTCTAAGCACTTTAGCAATTTCTCCTTGAGCCGATTATCCAAGTCAAGATAGATTCATCATCATGCTTACCTATAACCGAACACATGCAACACCAATCCATCTATTCATTCATGCGTGCATCTTATTCAAGCATGTATATCTACAACCGAATTCATCATATAAATGACTATGAATTTACTCAAACAATCTCAATACCACACATGGTGCTCAAGCCCTTTTTCAATTTCAAAACTCGGCTAGTACAACTATATACACTAGTAAATCAAACACTAACAATTGCACTTCACCTTACTACCATTTCTCATCCAAATAACGTGAACAACAGCCATATTTCTCTTCTACTTCCTACCATGGCCGAATGCATCAAAACACCATACCATTTCAATTTTGGTCATGGTTAAACAAAGAACTTAATGTCTAACTCAAAAATGCTAAAAAGAAAATTCAAATGTCATCAATCCACCCTCACATGTATCCTTACAAAGCTTCACTTTTAGCATGCAAATGACATCAACACCAATCCACCTTAGCCGAATATCATCTCCATGACATAGCAAAGATTTGAACCATGGGCTAGGTAGAACTCAAGCTAACAACTAAAAGCATGCATGAATCTCATGGAACAACATCAACATACCTTAACCTAGACACAAGTATGGCCGAACCTCTTCCTAATCCTCTTCCAAGCCGAACATGAAGCAAGAGAGCACCTTCCTTCTTCCTTCCTCCTTAGAACTTTCGGCCAAAAAATGTAAAAGGATGGACACTTTTTTTTTCTTTGTTTTCATCATTTTCCCCTCCATTATTTTATTACCATGCTCCTTATTTTATCATTCCTCCCATGAAACACCAACATAACATGTTTATGACATGTTTTGCCCATCACACTTTGTCCACCCTATTTGTCATGGCCAGCCACTACTAATTAGGGGGGAAATTGACATGCAAGTCCACCCCTTTTATTACATGCACTAATAGATCCTTATGTTTTGACCTACCACATTTCAAAAGTGTCACACATAAGCCCTATTGACTAAATTCACATGCAATTTACTAAATCGAAGCTTAAAACTTTCTAACATTCATATTCACATATTTTAGACAATAAATATCATATTCAAATAATTTGGTGACTCGGTTTAGCAGTCCCGAAACCGCTTTCCGACTAGGGTCACTTTAAGGCTGTCACACACCGCCATTGCCACACCTTAACATCATGTATATTTCTAGGAAACCGATTTGATTAAGTCATTTTTAGGAACAGTGATTAATTTTGTAAAATACTTTCATTGCGGAAGCTTTGCTTGTTGTCGTGTTATTTTGAAATCAATTGTTTTTTTTTTAAAAACACGCCCTAAAGCTATCCAATTTCAACAGTTAAAATAAGTAATACCTATCTTAGTAATACATATTAAAACCATCAAAAATAATTAAGCGGCCTTATTACATTTAAAAACCCAAACCTCAACGTAAATAATAGGATGTCCAGTTCACCAGAAGAAAACCAAACTTTCAGAACGGGTGGCCACTCCGAATTCCCTCACAGCTCCAAGCCCACTATGGTTGGGGATTTCCTTCGTGGATGAAAATAAAAGGGGTGAGTTTGGGGAAACTTAGTGTGTAAGGAAAACCCATTCAAAGGCCAAGTCAGCTTAAGCCTATTGGGCCTAAGCCCATTCAGGTAACAGTGGTACTGGACCAGAGCCTTTTTCAGATTACAATAAGCTGGGCCTTAGCCCCTTATTCAGATAACTGTATGGCCCATAGGCCCATTTCAAAATACATGCAACATCAATAACATATGCAAGCCCATTTGGGGAGACTACTCAACCCACCAACCACTACACTCCACCCGTACCAGCCCTACACTCCATGTGGGGAATAGCTCAACCCACCCAGCCCAACACTCCACAGTTGCAGCCTTGCTGCTCAGTTAACAGTAAATTGAGGCAAAGCCTCCAGTACGTGGACAAGCCACTTTCAGTACTTCCTCCGTCAATATCCCAATCCCATGCATCAGATAATAACAACATGGCATGCAGTAAATAACAACAGTCAAACATGCATTTAGGTTAATTTAACCCTAGGGGTATTTCGGTAATTTATCTACTAGGGGTAAAACTGTAAATTTTCCACTTTTAAAGGTATTTCAATAATTTATCTATTTTAGGGTTTTTCATGCATATTCCTACTTTTCACGTACTAATAGAATCACGTACCGAGGGTTCTTACCGAATTGGGCTCGTTGGTCCATCATTCCAATTTTGGCCCATTAAGCCCAAAAATATCGAGGGCACAGAAATCATGCACTTTGCAGTCCAAATTTTGCAGCTTACCAAAAACATTAATCGATTTACCTCACGAGAATTCGCACACTCGTAAATCTACAAAATACCGGTTTCGGCATTTCGACTTTTCGACTTTTGCCGACCCAGATTAAGAAAGTGGGTGTTAGTTACACACCTGTTCGCAACGATATGCTGATGAGATCCACACACGAACCGCCTACAATTGGATTACTAACACGTTAATCTAACTATTCAAATACAAACTACGTATTAACCCCTTACAATATTCGGCCAACCACACCTACAGATCATAGTAAGCTTATAAGAAACCAATAAGCAACTCATTAACAAATTTTTGTCAATGTTTACCACATAATCATAATTTCACTGCAAGCTGTCTTCCTGAGCAACAGTCACTAAATCATTTATAACTGGAGCTACGAAACTCCAAATCAAGTGCCGTTAATTTTCCATGAAAATAGACTCATATATCTTATATCCATAAAATTTGTAGAATTTTTGGTTGGGCCAATCAATACCAGATGTTTCTCAAAGTTTCGCATGTTTCACTGTTTGACTAATCTGACCACTCTTCATCACAAATCAAATTTCTCATTGTACAGAATTCAAAATATGTTCTCGTTTATTTCATTTGAAACTAGACTCAACAAGATTTAATTACATAATTTATTCAGCTTCTAATTCATCTCCGACAATTTATGGTGATTTTCCAAAGTCACGTTACTGCTGCTGTCCCAAGCAGATTTATTACCAAATTCACTCTTTCACACATAACTTGGATGCATGTTATTTAAACATGTATATCACCAATCAATCATCACATATCTATGATTTTACTTAAGTATAATCTCCATTTCATCATTTTAAAGCACAACATGTTAGCCGATTTTTCCCTTTAGCATCTAAGGCACATGCATGTTCATTTGTTTGGCTCAACTTCACCTATCTTCCATTTTTCATCAAAAGAACATGAAACAACAACTATTTCCTTCATTTTAATTCATGACCAAATGCTCACAACACAACCAAAAACCAAAATATGCTTCAAGAGTTAAGGTAGAATCAAGAAGAACTCATGAACATCAAGATATAAGCAAACTACCATGAACTTACCTTCAATTTTCTTCCTCAAGTGACCAAACATTCAAGAGCTTTCTCCTCTCCTTTCTCTTCTCTAACTTTCGGCTATGATGAACAAAGATGGACACAACTTTGTTCTTTTCACCCCTTTTTCTTTTAATAAAATTTCATATTTCATCCATTTAATTCTTTAATACAAAAGACATGAAATGCCCATCATGGAACATTTACCTAAACCATTATCATGGAACATTTACCTAACCCATTATCATGGAATATTCACCTAATCCATTATCATGGAACATTTACCTAACCCATTATCAATTTGTACCATGAATTATGGATATCAAGTGCTCATATTGTCTACAACAACATGATGGATGGCCACTTCATGTAAAATGGGAGGTTTGTCATGCAAATCCTCCTATTTTGCACTCCTATTTATTTGGCCACTTCAATTTAGCCTATAGCATTTTCAAACATTTTCACATAGGTTTTATTTCATAATTTCACCCCCTTTTTCTTATGGAACAAAAAAATTAACTAAAATTGCCGGGTTCTATCTTAAGCTTGGGCCTTCTACAGGCCCACTAACATAATTAAACCTATGCCAACATTCGCAGAATTCCCGAAAATTGGGACGTTACACCCAGACCCAATTTACGATTTCAAGTCTAATTTTCAAGTTCAATTACCCATTAGGCCAATTTGTTTGACTTGAAAATTAATTTTCAAAAATATCATATTAATTTTAATTAATTTGATTAATTTAATTTTACTTGATCAAAATTAATTTTTCCAAAAATCACTTAGATTTTCCAAATTAATTTTTTAAGAAAATTCTTTAATCAAATTCTCTTGTTGAACAATTCTCACGACCACCTAATTTATTTCTACATCGAATAAATTGACTCAATTAAATTATTTCCAAAGTCGTAGAATTTTCTTCTGATTCAAATGTAGTCTAATCGAGCTTTTGTTGAGATAGCAGAGGGACCGATCAGACATATACAATTAGGCTCTAGTAATTGCAATTATGTCCAGAAGCATCATTTCAGTAATTCACAATTACTTAATCATGGAGTCAATCCACAAGAAGTACCATGTTGAAAACTCATTATTGTCCAATGGCCTTGTCGTGTGTGTGTTACCCTCATATGATATCCTTGATTCCTTTTAGTTAAATTTGTTCTCTCAATACAATCTTGTTTTATCTCATTGTCACCACTGTATCTTCTTAATGATTAATATGACCACTGTCAACGAATGACTGTGATAAATTCCTCGTTCGAGAAAAAGCAACCCGTGGCCACATTCCATATTTATCAATCCACACAATGCCAATGAGAGCATATCATTAACTCTTTAATTGAGCTATGAATTCCATTGTTGCTAGTAAAGCCATGCCATACACAAGTCACATACCAAACATACCGGCTATGGGCTTGATTATCTTTAAAGCATAAGTGATACGAGTAGCTCGGTCCAATTCAAAGGCCATGATAGAGATGGGCCTTTCCAAGTACTCAAGCGGATTAATGACAAGGCCTATCAAATAAATATGGTCAATGAGTACAATATAAGTTCTACTTTTAATATTGCTTAGTTATCTGCCTGTGATGTTTAAGATTCAAGGACGAATATTTTTGAGGAAGAAGGGAATGATACAAGTTTCAAGGCCCAAAATCAGGCTCATGAATGTGATGGGATCAAATTTTCTCAGTGCCCAATAACGAGGTCAAAAGCTAAGCAAATCTGAGCAAGATTGAATGGGACCATCCAAGACTTTGCTACCAAGGGCCTAGCTATGCACACGACTGAAAAAGAAAATCAAGATTCACTTTCTTATTTTAAAGAAAATCAAGAAACTGAATTTTGGTCCAATTTTTCTATTTTAGACAATTTCAAGAATCAAGAAAATCAAGATTTCAAATCTTGGAAATCTTGGTTTAAAAAATTGAATCTAATCATGTCATTCACTGTTCATATCCAAAACTAATCATATCATCCCTTGAATGGACCCTCAAGGCACAATTTAAGCATTAGAAACAAGTAGGGACTAGATCAGAATATCAGAGAATTTTTTGCAATATTTCAAAATTTTTCTTATATACAGGGGTCACACACCCGTGTGAGTACCCACACGGCTAAGCGACATGCCCGTGTCATAGGTCGTGTGGGCATTCGATGGGAGGCACACGGCTGTGTCCTAGCTTGTGTCCATACATGTGTAACTCTCTGACTTAAGCCACACGGCCAGCCACACGCCCATGTGCTAGGTCATATGGTCAATTTAATTTTTGAAAATTAGGTGCAAGATTCACATAGCCAAGACACAAGTCCATGTTCTAGGCCATGTGTCACACACGGCTGAGACACACGCTCGTGTCTCTACCCGTGTGCCCAACTCTGAGCATTCTATTTCTCAATTTTAAGATGCAAGGGGCACACCGTCAAACCACACACCCATGTGCCAGGCCGTGTGTCACACACAATCAAGACACACATTCGTGTGTCTACCCATATAGACAAAATAAAGCCATCTCTTAGCTTTATTTCTCATGCATAATTTGCCAACAACCTGCATTAATACTTGAAAACATATACCAACCAATTCAAGCATTATAATCAAGCCAACACTAACATCTAATATGATACATCTTCATATGCATTCATGTTTATAATCTTACCTTTTATAGACATACTTGTTTAACATAACTCAATCAAACCATACTAAACACATATGTAATTACCATGATGTAACCTTATAAATATACAAAATCAAACCATTTCTAGCCATTCAAATGGCTAGATTTCAAGCAACCATTTACAAGCCAACAATTGGCCATGTTAACCTATACATGCCATTATACCAAAATAAGTTTACTAATTATACCAAAATGAACTGGTGGATAGTGTGATGATACTTTGACCGATCTCCATCCTTTGCGAGCTTTTGAGCACTATAAAATAGAAAAAAGAAGACCTAGTAAGCATTTAATACTTAGTAAGTTCATATAACAAGAATTAAACTTACCAATAACATTCATTAAAATAAGCATTCAATAATATGCTTTCCAACAATTTGGCAATTTTCCTAATTACATAAGCTCAATTAAGCAAGTTAGTCACATAATTCACTTGTACATCAAATAAACATGGACGAGTTCATCATGGTATAAACTTTCACGTATTTTAGAAGCATTCAAGAAATAATTCTTTCAATCTCAAAATTTTCTCATGTCAGGAGTTTTATTCATTGAATCATTGAAATTTAGATGGATACTCAGGTAGTATACACGAGGTATACAAATCAACGACCCGTCAATTCATGTTCAAGGGTACCCAATAGGGCACATAATTAGGGAGCAGATTCTCGAGGCACATATCAGGATGCTTAGATGAGCCATGTAGCAAGACGCCTATCCGGGCTAAACAGAAACTCTAATCAGGAAGCTCATAGAGCTTAATAGTTAACTCCAAAGAGTTTTTATCAGGGAGCACTAGATAGCCATTTAATGGGGAGTTCATGTAATAGCCCAAAATTGGGTCTAGTTGGAACAAAGGTTTTGGGACTACAAAATTCAAGATAGAAATAATTATTTTATGATTATTTTGAGGTTTATGATATGATTGCATGATTGTGTGAAAATTTCGTGAAAAATTCTATGCATAAAGTGCTCAATTTGAAGTTCGGGACTAAATTGAATAAGTTGCAAAAGTTGTATTCTAGAAGTTTCTAGTATGAAATTGCTTTGAAATATTAATTAAGAGGTCTTAAATAGAAATTTGACCAATTTCTAAGTGATGGAAAAAAATTGGACATGGATGGAATTTTTGAAAGTTTAGTAAGGAAGGGCATTTTGGTCATTTGGTAATTAAAAGAAATAAAAAGGGAAAATAAAGCCAAAATTGACTCATCTTTTTCATGGAGGCCGAAATTAGCATGGGGGAAGCCATGGCTAGGGTTTTCAAGCTTTCCAAGCTCAATAGTAAGTCCATTCTAACCCCGTTTTTCAAGTTCTTTATGTTTTTGGAATCCCGGTAATTTGATTAAGCTTATTCTAGCAATAATTTAAGCTAGGGTTCATATTTGGAAAAATACCCATACGTGAAATGTGTTTATTTTTTTGTTTTATGATATAATATGAGGTTTTAAATTATGTTAGACAACTTGTGCTACTCGGTTTTAAATGAAAACGAGTAAAAGGGCTTAATCGGTAAAAATACCTAATAGTCATAAGTATATGTTAGAGTGAGAATTTGATGTTTCCGTAGAAGGGAAAAGTGATAAAGATCACATAAAACATAAGAATAAGAGATGAAGTTTAATTACCGAGCCTAGGAGCAAAAGAGTAAATATGCAAAAGTTTAGGGGCAAAATTGTAATTTTTCCAAAGTTTGAGTTAAGGACTGTTTTGAATAGTACATTAATTAAATAAGTAAAATATGATGTTTTAGATCCCGGAAAATGAGATTTGAACCTAGAATGAGAGAAAAATCGAAAGTTGGGAAAGTTGGTAAAATGGCCGTTTTAGTATCGAGGTAAGTTCATATGTATAATAAGCATTAATTTATGCATGTTTAAATGTAAAATTAATATATTTATTATAATTTCTGAGGTGTTGAAAGTATGTAAGTTGGTATGATAATAATACAACAATAATGCTGTAATTTATATTTGAAAGTTAAATTTAGTGAATTAATTGAATTATGATAAATTAAATGATTATGGTTCCAAGTTTATGAATTGATTTAAAAATATGCCTATGGTACATGAAGTGCATTGATTTATCATACATAAATGTGATTTCTATGATTATGGATATTATGGGAAATTGTAAGTTCATATGATTTTTAATAAAGCAATGTGTAATTTAATGTTATTGCCTTGATATTAAATGAGATGTAAGTTTATATGTAAGTAATACATCAATATTACTTGTATTATGATATTTTATAATAATATTGGAAATATGTTTGTGGATAATTACTTGATTGGTGAAATTGTAGGAAAAGAGAGAGAAATCCCGGTTGAACCTTCGGAAAGATTGGATGATACAGATAGTATGTAGCTAGGTCACATGTATGGTGCTGAGTGCACATCACGTGTACAAGAGAGCTACAAGACATTATGATGTAGCTAGGTCGCATGGGTGATACTATGTGTACACCATGTAGACAAGAGAGCTACGGGATATATGTTGCTAGGTCGCATATGTGGTTCCAGGTGAAGGACACCAAGTAGACAAGAGAGCTACGAGATAAATTGGCTAGGTCACATGGGTGGTACTGAGTGTTCACCATGTGTACAAGAGAGCCAAACTATATGATGGGTGGAGCTATGTGATGAAACCATAAAGTATCGAGGATTGATCCGAAGTGTTCAATGGGAGACTCTCTATGTATTGCTTTGTGAGTTTTGTGATGAATAAGTGCAAGAACTTGGTTATGTGAATGATGTGTTCATTAAGTGACCAGGATGTGGTAAGGTTATAAACAAGTAAGTTATACATGAGGATGATTTTATGGTGACCTTTTGATCATGAGCCTATACTTGTGATGTATGAAATGTGGTGAAAATGATTTGTGATATGTATGTTAAAATGAGGTTAATACAAAGAAAGTGTGAAAGAGTGAATTAGCAATAAAACTGTTTTGGACAGTAGTAGTGACGTGAGTTGAAAAATCACCAAATATAGTATAAATTGAATCAGAGATTGAATGAGATATCAAATTAAAGATTAATGAGTCTATTTTCATAGAAAAGAAACAGAGCAAGAAAAGGAGTTTTATATTTTGAGATATTTATGTTTTTGTGAGACTGGTTCAGAATGATTACGTGATCCTCTATTCTGAATTTAGAAAATCACAAACATGTGGAGAAAAATAATTAGAGGCTAAAAATTATATTTTTAAAATCCATAATGAGTCTATTTTGAAGGTAAATCAACAAGAACATTATCCAAGTTTTGTACTGTGAGATAATTAATTTTTACTGAAGAGAGGTCAGAACTGTAAGAATGTGAAATAGGGGAAATTTTAATGAATAAACTATACTAATTGGCCAAACTAAAAATTATGAAAATTTTATGGTGGAAATATGTGTGAGTCTAGTTTTAGTGGAAATTTACGGATCTTAATTTGGAGCTATGTAGCTCGAATTATAAATAAGTAAGTGACTATGACTCGTGTGGACAGTTTGATGTGAACATTTATTAGTAAATTGTGAAATCGTACTTACAAGAATGCTATATACATAAAGGATGTGGACTGGAGAGGAGGAGAAGGAAAATAAATATATGTGGAATACATGGAAACTATGGTATATGAAATATTGATATAATGAAATAAATGATATGTGTTTATAAGAAAACAGAAAGACAATGATATGTATCATGACATGTATATATATCTAGCCTCAATGTAATGCTTGTTGGGTATGGAGTTGAATTGAAATGTTTTAGGCAAACATGTTATTTTGTGTATCTGAATTGTGGTATTTTATAAAGATATGATCTAGTTTTAAATTTGAATGCTTGATGGTTAAGCTGAAGATATTTTGTAAGATGATAATCTTGGTAAAAATGTATAAGTGGTATTATAATAAACAAGGTAAAATGAGTATGAGAGACACATGTATGATGACATACAAATGCTATGTTTGTGGTTTAATTGAGAATATTTAATCATTAAATGAATACCATGTTATATGCTTTTGATTTTGTATAAGTGTGTAAAAGATTAAGGTTGACCAAAGCTTGGAAAATAGCTTAGGTATATTCCACACAGGCAGAGACACGACCATGTGTCTCAGCCGTGTATGGAACACGACTTTGGGACATGGGTGTGTGGAGCCTTAAAGCATGAAATTTCCAAGATTTTCGTAAGTTCTCGGTTTAGTCCCGAACCCTTTCTAAAGTATGTTTTTGGCTTCGTAGACTCAAATAAGGGACTATGTGTAAGTGAATGAACGTTTTGAAATATGAATGAAATTTTATGGCCCGTATTTTAGTTTAATGTTTGTATGTTTGTCCGGTAACGCCTCGTACCTTATCCCGGCCTCGGGTATGCGTAAGGGGTGTTACAGTTCAAGCAAGCCATGACAGGAAGCTGATAAGAGCCTATATCAGGATGCTCACATAGAGTTGTGTTTGCTTCCGCATTATATGCTGGATCACAACCGATCGAATCATGTACCAGGACGCTCACAAAGAGCTACGGTAGTGTGCAACACATGCAAAATCACTACGGATCTGGATGCTCGTGTAAACTGAAAAATATATAGGATTTTTCCTATGTAATTTATCACGTCTTTACTTTAATTCGTTGTTAAAACTAAGTAATTTTTTTAAAAATTAATGAAATATGTGAAAATATGAAATTAGGACATGAAAATTATTAAAATGTGATTTTATGCTTTATTATATAGTTTTCATGCATAAAATGGCTTATTTTAGATTTATTTGAATATATTATATTTTTAAGACATAAAATGGGTCATGCATTATTAAATTAAATAATAAAATATAAAATTATATTTAATAAATTCATTTTAAAATATTTCATTAATAATTTGGGTTTTAATTAATTATTTAAATTGGATAAATTTTGTTCTTTGGTCCTTTAATTTATCTATTTATTTTGGACAGGTCTGATAGCTTTGCTGGATTACAAAAAAAAATCGTCCAAATTGAAGACCAAGCCAACCCAAATTTGGCTACACATGGTTGTCCACATAAACCACTTTTTGGTTTAATTACACAAAGTCCTTTCAATGTTGAAGAAATTAGAGATTCGCCTGAAGATTTACATTTGACCGAGTCTCAGTTCTGAGTTGTTATGGCATTTAAATTGCTTAAAAATCAAGCAAAATTCAACTCAAAATCCACTAAGCATGGTCGGTCACTCATTGGAAAAGCTTGAAGAGACTAAACCTCTCTATTTTTAGCAAACTACCCTCCTCTCTTCACCTATAAATAAGACCTCATTTGATCCGTCATCCATCATCATTCTCTCTTCTCTCTCAATTCTCTTTACCATTTTCCATTTCCCACGCCTAGCATCATCCCTTCATAGAGATTTAAGCAATTAAGCCTCTTAAAGAGCCCTTGGTCAGCCACATTAGAGAGCTATCAGCAAAGGAGCAAAGTGAAGTAGCGAAGAAACCTCATCAGCCAGAGTCTTGGGTGACAGCCATTTTGATTTGGGTTTAATCTTTCTTTTCTTTGATTTAGTCTAAAAATGTTTGCTACGTGTTCTTTGTTCTTGTTTACAATAATGTTAGCTTAATTTTATTTAAGCTAGGATGATTGCTTTGATTAAATAATATTTATTTGATTCATGCTTATAATGTTTGAGCCTCAATCGAGCATGCTTTCCATTAAAATTAAGTTTGTATTTCATTCATACATGATTGAAATGCACCTGAATTAGCTGGGCGATCCTAACCAGACAACGGCTAGTGGACACATAATTGAAATGTGCATTCTCAATTTAGATCCTAACCTGATTAAAATGCAAGTTACATAACAACTGTAACCAAGATTTGTTATTTGCATAGTTTTTAGATTTTTGTGATTAAATTGTTCAAACCTAACACGTCCCTGTTACCTCACACGAATGCTAAGAAGCCCTTAGTAAATAAGGATCAGTAAAATACGTATTTACTAAGTAAAGGATTCGGAAAGGACCTAATGTGGTTTCCAAACTCATGAAAGATCGAGATGACATGGAATGTTTTTCCAAATGCTATTAAGCATGTTGATTATAAATTGAGTTTAATTAAAGTAATTGTCCTAGTTTATTTATGTTATAATTGTTGCAAATTGTGTTTAATTTTGCTAAAATCTATTTCATTCATATAGTTTGCTTACTTAGGATAATTTGCATTAGGGATCATTGCATTTAGTTTAATATATTCAATTTTAATCATCACTTCTCAACCATATTATGTTTTTATTTACCAAGTTGTTAGTATAAGTTTACAATTAAGTGATTTAACACAAATACAATCCAGACGATAACTTGATACTTACTTATTACTTGATAAATATAGTGTACACTTACACAAACCTACGCGTTATAGCTCACAGGAACTATATAACAAGATGCTTGAGAAGCCTTTTAACAGGTTGCTCATCTGAGCTATAATGTCCGCAACATATGCAGGAATATAATCAGTACAGGAAAATACTGTATCCATCGCATTTTATTATTCAAATAAAATTTATTATTTATCGAGAAATTTCGGGCATGTGATTATTTTCATACATTAATCATTTATACATTTATCATAAGTACAACATTCAATTCAAACATATAAATATACATAATTAAGTTACACGAACTTACCTCGACACTTGTTCGTGTATACAAGTCTACTAATCCGTTACTTTTTGTTTTCCTCGATCCAATTCCGTATTTGGTCTTTCCGGATCTATATAAATGAATGTAATATCAACTTAATCCATTTCATACTCATTTACATTCAATTCACACCCTAGGTAAAATTACTATTTTGCCCCTATACTTTTCAAAAATGAAATCTTCGTCCCTAGGCTCGAAAAATGAATTTTATGCAATTTAATCCTTGTTCCAAGCCCAACCGAAACTTTCATATAACATTTACAGCACATGTATTTCACAAAATTTAGAATTTTTCCATAAATTTTAAATCTTTACAATTTAATCCCTAAATTATAATTTCATCAAAATTCACTTTGTAAAAGTTTTTTATCTACCAACAGCCTTTCATATTCTACCATAAATTTCAAAATTTCAGCATTTATGTAACAGCTCGGTTTAGACCCTAGTCGGAACAGTGGTTTCGGGACCACAAATTCGAGTTACAAAAATATTTTAATATTATTTTCTATATTTACAGCATGATAAGTGATGTGTGTGAAAATTTTGTGTGAAAATTTTTAACGTTTGTGTGCTCAATTTTATAAAAGGACTTAATTGTGTAAAATGCAAAAGTGACTTGCTATATGTTAAATGTGCCTATTTGTTATGGCTTATTAAATGAAAGGTCCTTATGCTGTAATTAGACCATTGAAAGTTGAAATTGACATAAATGGGTTTAATAAGATGGTATATAGTGGCTTTTAATTAGGATTAATTTGTAAATTAGTTATTAAGTTAATATTAATAAAACAAAAATCAAATTTCCTATCATCTTTTAACATTCCTAATCGAAAATCAAAAGAAAAATAAAAGAAGCAAGCTAGGTTCGGCCATTGCTATCTTTGATTACGGTATATTCGTTGATCAGTTTTTGATAATTTTTACGTTTTTGAGATTGTTGATTCGTATTTTAGCTAGCCCATCCCTTAATTTTCAGAATTGATGATGAATTTGAGATTTTCCATTGTTGATAGCTTAATGATTTTTGTGTTTGATGATGAAAAATAAATATATGTTGTTAGATTGTCATGTTTAATTAAGTGATTTTTAGTAAAAATGCCTATTTAGGATTAAATTGTGAATTTTGTAAATTGAGGGGTCAAAATATAAAATAAATGAAATAAATGGGCTACTAGGGACCTTAGTAAAATTTGGCTATGCTTGGGCGTGGTGAAATTTTGAATATTTTGTGTTTTGTGAAATAGGGACTAAATTGTGAAAAATGTGAAATGTTTGGGGAAAAAGTGTAATTGGCACATTTATGTGTTTATGGATGAATTTGAATGAATATATGATTAAAAAATTCAAATTTGCATTAATTTAGATCCAGAAAAGAAAAATCGGATTGGGATCGGGGTAAATCAAAAGTTGTCAATTAGTCGTTCTGGTCCGTTCGTCTCTGTACGAGGTAAGTTCATTTGCAAATAAATGTATTTGAATTTTTTTATTCATGCTTTTATGATATTGAAATGTAATGAATCTCTATGGATGATGAATATGTGAAATTGAGAGAACATTGATCAAATTATGGCATCCGAAAGCCCCGTACGAACCATAGGAATAGTTAGGATATATATGTCATGACATAGGATTTCGATATGTGATTTCTTGTAAGACCAAGACTGGGACCTTGGCATCGATTTGAGATTTACGTGTACGACCATATCTGGGACATTGGCATCGTATATGATTTTATGTAAGACCCTGTCTGGGACAGTGGCATCAATATTTCATAACATGAAAGACCACATTTGGGATGTTGGCATTGTACGAGTTTACGAGCTATCCGAGTATGCTTATCAATTTCAAACGGTTCAACGGGAAAAAATGAGGATGGAATGAAAATGTGAATGAGTATTCGATTCAGGTACATATGAAATGTATATGTTATTCAAGAATGAAATGTGAGTATGTGTATAAATAATGACATGTGAATTTCATAAGAATGAATGGTGGTTAAATGCAAATGCATTAAGAACAAGTGAGTTAGATGTGAATTATGGAACTTGTGTATGTGATTTACTATGGATTCCATGGATAATTAGCTTATTTTTATCTTATGTGTTAAATTTATTTGTATATGGCTTACTAAGCTTTTGAAAGCTTACTTTGTGTGTGTTTCTCATTGTTTTATAGATTATCGAAGCTATTGTGACTTCGGGGATCGTCAAGGATCGTCGTCACACTATCGAACTATATTTTGGTACTTTTGAAGTTGTAAATATTAATGTATAGCATGTGTAGGCTATTGATGTTATGATATGTGTTATGTGAATTTCTTGCCATGTGATATGGTATGAATATGATTGGGACTATGGAATTAGTTTCGGTATAGACTATGTGATGGAAAAATGATATAATTGATGTATATATATAGTCTTGTGTGAATGGCCATCTTGGTATGATTTGGTAGTTGAAATGGTAAGGTTTTAATATGATTTTGAGTTTGATTAAATGTTGTTCAAGACAAATGGATTGGCTTGATATTCGTTCATGAAATTGGTATGATTTGATATGAAATTGATTGGTGATACTGTGGATTGAGTTATGCATGTTTAGGTATGGTTTTGGTGGCTATTTGGTCATAAATTATGCTTTGGTTGATGTTTGTAGAGATGACCCTTTTTAGGTGGCATGTTGGCTTTATAAATGGCCTACTTTTGTCCACACGGGCAGAGACACGGGCATGTGTCTCAGTCGTGTGTGACATATTGTTATGTTACATGACCGTGTGTCCTCTAGGGTACCCTATGATTTAAAGTTAGTATACGCTACAGTTTTGACACGACCTAGACACTCAGGCGTGTCTATTGGTCGTGTATGGAACACAAGCTGGCACATGGGTGTGTGGTTAGCCGTGTGACCCAAGTCAGAAACCTCCTTAACTTTCCCACGGCCATGGCACACGGGTGTGTCCTCGACCGTGTGGTGCAAGTTAGTATGTATGCTCTATTTTCACACGGCCTGTGACACGGGCGTGTCTAGTAGCTGTGTGAGGCACATGGCCTGTTCACACGGGCGTGTGACCCTTATATCTTTGATATTTTCTATGTTTCCCAAAGTTTTTGAGTGTTATCAGTTTAGTCGCGAACCCTTTTTTAAGCATGTTTTAAGGTCTCGTAGAGCCTTATAAGGGACATTGTGAATGTTTTGAATGAATTTTGATCATGAATGCTTAAGTGTATGTGAATGAAGTGAGTGTTATCTGGTAATGCCTCATAACCTTATTTCGATGACGGATATGGGTTAGAGGTGTTACAATTTATTGGTATCAAAGCCAGGTTTAGTCGATTCTAGCTATACATGCCATATATATAAAATACGATAGTGTGATGATTCTTGATAGTTAAAATCTGTTTATCATATAGTAAATGGATCCCGATCGAGTTGTAGCTGATGATGTGGAAAGTAATACGCCCACTTCTACTCAAGGGGCAGTGCCGGCTGATTCTAGGCCAATTACCAGTAGCCACAAGGGAGAGGCTAAGCAAGCTCTCTTCCAAATGATGAATGAATGGTACACTCAATATATTAGAACTAATCCGGCTGCTCCACAACCTTTACCCCTGTCTAATCCTCCATAAGTCCTTATCATGCCACATGCTGTGAATCCAATACAATTGAGTAAACCTCCAGTTGATAAAATTAGAAAATATGGGGCTGAAGAGTTTCGTGCTACTACTGATGATGATGCTCAGAGAGCTGAGTTTTGGCTCGAGAATACAATACGAGTGTTTGATGAAATGTTATGTACTTCTGATGAATGTTTTAAGTGTGTTATTTCACTTCTGAGAGATACGGCATACCATTGGTGTAAAACATTGATATCAGTGGTTTCTAAAGAACGAGCCACTTGGGAATTCTTTCAAACCGAATTTAGAAAGAAGTACATTAGTTGTAGATTCATAGATCAAAAACGCAAAGTTTCTTAAGTTGAAATAGGGCCGTATGTCTGTTACATAATACGAACGAGAATTTGTGAATTAAGTCAATATGTACGAGAATATGTCTCGACCAAAGCAATTATGTACAAGAGATTTGAAGATGGCGTGAATGAAAATATTCGGTTGTTATTTGGAATTCTGGAAATCAAAGAGTTTGTGGTACTTGTCGAGCGAGCATGCAAAGCTGAAGAACTCGGGAAAGAGAAAAGAAAAGCATATTTTGAAGCTAGAGATTTGCGAAAAATATCATCAAATAAGTCATTTCATTCAGCATCAAAGAAATTTTGAGATGATTTTAGCTGTTCAAAGGCTACTGTAGGTTATTCTAGACATGATCGAGACAGACCGCCTGTGAGTTTGAAAGCTACTTCAGTAGCTAGTGTTGGCAACATCCGATCAACTTGATTGCAAACATTGAGGTACACGACATCCCGACCATTGTAGATTGAATGATCAGGCTTGTTTCGAATGTGGATCATTAGATCATTTCATTTGTGAATGCCCTGAGTTAGCTCAACAAAACATAGTGCAGAATACGAGACCAAGTAACATCTTAGCTCAAGGTAGACGGTGACAGCCCTAAATTGACCCTAGTCGGAAAGTGGTTTCGGGACCACAAAACCGAGCCATAAGAAAATAATTAACAGTCATATTTAACGCTTATTATATATAAACATGCACGTGTGAAAATTTCATGCTTAAATTTTGTATATAGTATGTGAAATTTATCAAAAAGGACTTGTGTGAGAAAATTTAGGATTGTGCTAGGCAAATGTCAAAGTGGCCTATTAATGCATGTTAGAAAATGCTTGTACTTGCATGTCAAATTACCCAAATTTTAGATAGTGGCCGGCCATGCTATGGGTTAAAACATATTATAAATATTTTGTGTTAATATTTTGTGTTAAAAAATAATAAAATAAAAGGGTTAGTAATAAAGTAATAAAAATTGGGGGGTGAAGAAAACAAAGTTCGAAATTGTTGTTGCAAGAAGTTGAGCTTATTGATAGTATAAATTTCTAATGCACCTATGGTAATAGCCGAACATGTAGTTGTTTAATGTTTTGAACAAGTGCCGTTTAGATGTTCTAAAATTGTCTAAATTAGATGTTTAATCATCTAAGGGTTCGGCATTGTGCATTCTTGTTAAGAGTTTGATTTGAAATCATGAGATCTTGTTGACTTGTGTTTAAATGGCATTCGGTCATGGTCTATAGGTGTTTGCTAATCCGGTTTAGGTGCATAGGTGCTAAATACTTTGTATTGGAAATTTTGATGTATAAGTAGAAGTTAATTAAGATGATATTGGGTAAATTTTTAGCTTAGTTGTGTTAAGTATTCGGCAATATTCATAATAATGAATATGAGAGTGTATATAAATACGTGGTTGTGCATAACTTAAGTAATCGACTAAAATATGAACACCACATAAGTATATATATATACTTATATGTATGTTAGTGCCTTATGTATACACCTTGTGTCATTGAGACCTTCGAAAATAAATATGTATTAAAGTTATATTTGTAGTAGTTTAATGTGACTTACCAAGTACACAAATTTGAAAGCGAAATGGTGATAGACTTAAGTGGTAAATTGATTCAAATGAATAGGTTCTAAAATGTATATGAATGCCATATGATTGTGTTTGATTGAGAGGTAAATTGTTTGATTTAGCTCAAGAGCTTAGAGGATCAAAGTTGGATAGGGGAAAGGAAAAAGTAATCGAATAGCCGTTGAAGTCGTTCGACAACATCCGAGGTAAGTCTTTGAGTAATGGAACTTAGTTTATGATTTGATTAAGTCATGACATATAAGTATAATAAATAAACGGTGGTATAATGATTCTACTTGAATCATATATCGAGGTAATTAGTTATACTTATGACTGGTAGCCGAATGTGTATAGAGATCATGTTATAAAGCCAATCAAAATCATGCTCTTTGTATGTGGCTATTGAGCCGAAAATGGTAATGGTTGATAAGTGTCTTGTGTTTGAGTTCTAGTAATGAAAATGAAATATAGATGTGTTATGATTTATTGATATATGTGCATGATTATTCAGATGATAACCGGACTAAGATCCGAAGGCATTTGTGCTAGTTACTATATCCGGGCTAAGTCCCGAAGGCATTTGTGCTAGTTACTATATCCGAGCTAAGTCCCGAAGGCATTTGTGCTAGTTACTATAACCGGACTAAGATCCGAAGGCATTTGTGCTAGTTACTATAACCGGACTAAGATCCGAAGGCATTTGTGCTAGTTACTATATCCGGGCTAAGTCCTGAAGGCATTTGTGCTAGTTACTATATCTGGGCTAAGTCCCGAAGGCATTTGTGCGAGTTGCTATATCCGGCTAAATCCCGAAGGTACTTGGGTTTGGAAATGAGCGATCTTGATGTAATAACTTCAATTAATACGCTCATAAATCCAAACATAAGGTATGTTTCGTATATGCATTGGAAAGGTTGATTCCTTTTAAATAGTATTCGCTCAATTGATTAACAAGCTTCCGGCCTTTAGTTAGGTTTGATCCTAAGTGTATGAATATAATGGCTAAAGCGTGAAGTAAACATGATTTTGGGAATATGCGTATACGCAATCATTCATTTAGTCATACGAACGCTATACTTTAGTTGTAAATAATTTCATTACTTAAAACTTACTAAGCATCAAAATGCTTATTTTGTTGCTTTAATTCTCTGTTTTATAGATTTTGTTCGTCAGCTATCGGACTCGGGAGTGTCAAAGTTGAAATCGTCCACACTATCTAAGCCCTTTTGGTACTCTTTTAGTTGAATTTTGATAATGGCATGTATAGGGCTGACCCTTATTGTTAATTAAGTATCTTTTGGTAATGTATATTCGTATAGCCATGCGAAAATGGCTTGTTTATTTTGAGTATAACATTATGGTCATTTTGTATATATGGTCTTATGATATGGTTATTAAGTGGTGTGGAAATGTTTGGTAATGATTAGCCATTGGAATGGCCAATCATGGTCCTATTGTTGCTACTTACGTCATGGCTAATCGTGATTATACTTGAAAATAATGTATGTCAATTTACTAATTGATTCATGGAAAATTATGAAATAGGTAAAATTTACCTTAAAATAGATGCTGACAGCAGCAGTGATGTGAATTTGAAAAATCACTAAAAATAGTAGGAATGAAATTAAATAGTGAATAAATTATGTAATCGAATCTTGATGAGTCTATTTTCATATGAAAGAAACGAAACAACCATATGAGCCGTATTTTATAAGATGTTTAAGTTTTCGTGAAACAGGGCCAGAGCGTTTTCTGGATCCCCTGTTCTGATTTTTAAAATTTACCATAAATTAACCAGAGACAATTAGAAGTCATTCTTTATATGTACAGATTCTTTTTTGAGTCTAGTTTCATTAGAAACAAACGGCATAAGTATTGAAGCTCTGTAGAGGGAGATATCTAAGTCGTAATGCATGAAGGTCAGAGTAGTCGAACCCTGAAACAGGGGAGACTTTAACTAATAAACTGTACTAATTGGCCCGACCAAAAATTCTAGAAAACAATTTTTAGATGGATATATGAGTCTAGTTTCAGGAAAAATTTACGGAATCAGTTTTTGAGTTTTGGAACTCGAGATATGATTTTTAAAGTGACTGTGATGCAGTTAGCCAGCTTGTCTGGAAATTTTAAAATGAACTGTGTAAGTAAATGAATTAAGTCCGTTAACACCTCGTGTTCGACTCCGAAAATGGTCTCGGTTATGGGGCGTTACATAGACCACCTAGAAACACGGGCAATAGGAGTGGTAGCCAGTGGGGAACTAAAGACACAGCTATTAGATCTGAGGCTCGTGCACCTACCAGAGCTTATGCTATTCACGCTTGCGAAGAGGCTTCATCTCCAGATGTTATTATCGATACTTTCACTCTCTATGATACTAGTGTTATTGCATTGATAGATCCTGGATCGACTCATTCTCATGCATGTGAAAGTTCAATATCTAGTAAGACTTTGCCTGTAGAGTGTAATAGCCCAAAATTGGGTCTAGTTGGAACAGAGGTTTCGGGACCACAAAATTTGAGATATAAATAATTATTTTATGATTATTTTGAGGTCTATGATATGATTGCATGATTGTGTAAAAATTTCGTGAAGAAATTCTATGCATAAAGTGCTTAATTCGAAGTTAGGGACTAAATTGAATAAGTTGCAAAACTTGCATTCTAGAAGTTTCTAGAATGAAATTGATTTGAAATATTAATTAGGAGGTCTTAAATAGAAATTTGACCAATTTCTAAGTTATGGACAAAAATTGGACATGGATGGAATTTTTGGAAAGTTTAGTAGAAAGGGTATTTTGGTCATTTAGGGGTAAAATGAATTAAAATACAAAATTAAAAGCCAATTTTGCTCATCTTCTTCACCATGGACGTGTATACCAAGGGAGACTCCATGGCTAGGGTTTTCAAGCTTCCCAAGCTCAATTGTAAGTCCGTTCTAACCCCGTTTTTTAAGTTCTTTACGTTTTTAGAATCCCGGTAATTTGATTAAGCTTATTCTAGCAATAATTTAAGCTAGGGTTCATATTTGGAAAAATACCCATAGGTAAAATTTGTGTATTCAGGTGTTTTATCATACAATATGAGGTTTTAAATTATGTTAGACAACTTGTGCTACTCGGTTTTAAGTGAAAACGAGCAAAAGGGCTTAATCGGTAAAAATACCTAATAGTCATAAGTATATGTTAGAGTGAGAATTTTATGTTGCCATAGAAGGGAAAAGTGATCATCATGTCATAAAACATAAGAATAAGGGATGCAGTTTAATTCCCGAGCCTAGGGGTAAAAGTGTAAATATGCAAAAGTTTAGGGGCAAAATTGTAATTTTTCCAAAGTTTGAGTTAAGGACTGTTTTGAATAGTACATTAATTAAATAAGTAAAATATGATGTTTTAGATCCCGAAAAACGAGATTTGAACCTAGAATGAGAGAAAAATCAAAAATTGGGAAAGTTGATAAAATGGCCGTTTTAATATCAAGGTAAGTTCATATGTATAATAAGCATTAATTTATGCATGTTTCAATGTAAAATTGATATATTTACTATGATTTCCGAGGTGTTGAAAGTATGTAATTTGGTATGATAATAATACAACAATAATGCTGTAATTTATATTTGAAAGTTAAATTTAGTGAATTAATTGAATTATGTTAAATTAAATGATTGTGGTGCCAAGTTTATGAATTGATTTAAAAATATGTCTATGGTACATGAAGTGCATTGAATTATCATACATAAATGTGATTTCTATGATTATGGATATTATGGGAAATTGTAAGTTCATATGATTTTTAATAAGACAATGTGTAATTTAATGTTATTGCGTTGATATTAAATGAGATGTAAGTTTATATGTAAGTAATACATCACTATTACTTGTATTATGATATTTTATAAAATATTGGAAATATGTTTGTGGATAATTACTTGATTGGTAAAATTGTTGGAAAAGAGAGAGAAATCCCGGTTGAACCTTCAGAAAGATTGGATGATACAGATGGTATGTAGCTAGGTCACATGTATAGTGCTGAGTGCACATCATGTGTACAAGAGAGCTACAAGACATTATGATGTAGCTAGGTCGCATGGGTGATACTATGTGTACACCATGTAGACAAGAGAGCTACGGGATATATGTAGCTAGGTCGCATGCGTGGTTCCAAGTGAAGGACACCATGTAGACAAGAGAGCTACGAGATAAACTGGCTAGGTCACATGGGTGGTACTAAGTGTTCACCATGTGTACAAGAGAGCCGAACTATATGATGGGTAGAGCTATGTGCTGAAACCACCAAGTATCGAGGATTGATCCAAAGTGTTCAACGGGAGACTCTCTATGTATTGCTTTGTGAGTTTTTTGATGAATAAGTGCAGGAACTTGGTTATGTGAATGATGTGTTCATTAAGTGACCAGGATGTGGTAAGGTTATAAACAAGTAAGTTATACATGAGGATGATTTTATGGTGACCTTGTGATCATGGGCCTATACTTGTGATGTATGAAATGTGGTGAAAATGATTTGTGATATGTATGTTAAAATGAGGTTAATACAAAGAAAGTGTGAAAGAGTGAATTAGCAATAAAACTGTTTTGGACAGTAGCAGTGACGTGATTTTGAAAAATCACCAAAAATAGTATAAATTGAATCAGAGACTGAATGAGATATCAAATTAAAGCATAATGAGTCTATTTTCATATAAAAGAAACATAGGAAGCAAAGAAGTTCTATATTTTGAGATATTTATGTTTTCGTGAGACTGATTCAGAATGATTACGTGATCCCCTATTCTGACTTTGGAAAATCACAAACATGTGGAGAAAAATAATTAGAGGCTAAAAATTATATTTTTAAAATCCATAATGAGTCTATTTTCAAGATAAATCAACAAGAACATTATCCGAGTTCTGTACTGTGAGATAATTATTTTTTAGTGAAGAGAGGTCAGAACTGTCAGAAAGTGAAAAAAGGGAAATTTTAATGAATAAACTGTACTAATTGGCTAAACCAAAAATAATGAAAATTTTATGGTGGAAAGATATGTGAGTCTAGTTTCAGGGGAAATTTACGGATATTAATTTGGAGCTCTGTAGCTCGAATTTTAAATAATTAAATGACTATGACTCGTGTGGACAGTTTGATGTGAACATTTATTAGTAAATTGTTAAATCGTACTTACAAGAATGCTATATACATTAAGGATGTGGAATGGAGAGGAGGAGGAGAAAAATAAATATATGTGGAATACATGGAAACTATGGTATATGAAATATTGATATAATGAAATAAATGATAAGTGTTTATAAGAAAACAAAAAGAGAATGTTATGTATCATGACATGTATATATATATGACTAGTCTCAATGTAATGCTTATTGGGTATGGAATTGAATTGAAATGTTTTAGGCAAACATGTTATTCTACGCATCTGAATCGTAGTATTTTATAAAGATATGATCTAGCTTTAAATATGAATGCTTGATGATTAAGCTGAAGATATTTGGTAAGATGATAATCTTGGTATAAATGTATAAGTGGTACTATAATAAACAAGGTAAAATGAGTATGAGAGACACATGTATGATGACATACAAATGCTATGTTTGTGGTTTAATTGAGGATGTTTAATCATTAAATGAATACCATGTTATATGCTGTTGATTTTGTATAAGTGTGTAAGAGATCAAGGTTGACCAAAGCTTGGAAAATAGCCTAGGTATATTCCACACAGGCAGAGACACGACTATGTGTCTCAGCCGTGTATGGAACACGTCTTTTGGACACAGGCGTGTGGAGCCTTAAAGCATGAAATTTCCAAGATTTTCGCAAGTTCTCGGTTTAGTCCCAAACCCTTTCTAAAGTATGTTTTGGGCTCCGTAGACTCAAATAAGGGACTATGTGTAAGAGAATGAACGCTTTGAAATATGAATAAAATTTTATGGCTCGTATTTTAGTTTAATGTTTGTATGTTTGTTTGGTAACGCCTCGTACCTTAGCCCGGCCTCGGATACGGGTAAAGGAGTGTTACATTTAGTGGTATCAGAGCAGGTTTAGTCGATTCTCGGACGAACATAGCAAGTGTAAGAGTTTAGTTATACATGCCATAAATATGTGATAGTGTGGTGTCTCCCAACACTAATAAGGACTATTTTGTTTAAAATGAAATATTCTCCAGCCGAGCTACATCTGACCATTTGATAGCGATATTGAAGTATTTGAATAAAGTGTAGCTATGATGTGTTAAACTCGGAAAGGTATGAATAAGAATTCGTGATATATGTATATGTGATAATATGTGAGATGAAAGTTTATATAGTGATATATTTATTCATATTTGTTTGGCCTTCATATGCTGTTGCATGCTTGACTAAATTAATTAGTAAATGTGATGATTAAGTTATTCAAAATTCATAGAATGTATGAGTCAGTGCACTTGTTTGAAATGAGATAATTGGAAATTTTATGTAAGACAGGTATGAATAATAAATTGTTTGAAGTGGATAGTATGATTATAATGACATATCTGGATAATGAAAAAAATGTGTCATATAGATATATGTCAGAATCGAGTTAGAGACTGTACGACCTCACCCCCTTACCGATAAGGTGTATATTACGGAAATTCATGAGAATCATGTTGACTATGTTCCTAAGTGTGGAATCAAAGAGTTTAGTGATAAAATAATTATAGATATGACCAGAGTCTGAGAATGGTTGACAAGTGAAGGACAGAGTTAAGAAATATCAGAGTTTACTAAGTTATCTTGGGATTCAAATTGATGATAGAGTGTTTCTGAAAGTATCGTCTTGAAAACAATTAGTTAGTAATGCTGGAAATTATGAGAAAGATACTAAACCTCACTCCGGTAAGATTTTCGAGAACGAAAATCTCTGAAGGGGGGAGAGTTGTAATAGCCCAAAATTGGGTCTAGTTGGAACAGAGGTTTCGGGACCACAAAATCTGAGATATAAATAATTATTTTATGATTATTTTGAGGTCTATGATATGATTGCATGATTGTGTGAAAATTTCGTGAAGAAATTTTATGCATAAAGTGCTTAATTCGAAGTTAGGGACTAAATTGAATAAGTTGCAAAACTTGCATTCTAGAAGTTTCTAGTATGAAATTGGTTTGCAATATTAATTAGGAGGTATTAAATAGAAATTTGACCAATTTCTAAGTTATGGACAAAAATTGGACATGGATGGAATTTTTGGAAAGTTTAGTAGTAAGGGTATTTTGGTCATTTAGGGGTAAAATGAATCAAAATACAAAATTAAAAGCCAATTTTGCTCATCTTCTTCACCATGGACGTGTATACCAAGGGAGACTCCATGGCTAGGGTTTTCAAGCTTCCCAAGCTCAATTGTAAGTCCGTTCTAACCCCGTTTTTCAAGTTCTTTACGTTTTTAGAATCCCGGTAATTTGATTAAGCTTATTCTAGCAATAATTTAAGCTAGGGTTCATATTTGGAAAAATACCCATAGGTAAAATTTGTGTATTCAGGTGTTTTATCATACAATATGAGGTTTTAAATTATGTTAGACAACTTGTGCTACTCGGTTTTAAGTGAAAACGAGCAAAAGGGCTTAATCGGTAAAAATACCTAATAGTCATAAGTATATGTTAGAGTGAGAATTTTATGTTGCCATAGAAGGGAAAAGTGATCATCATGTCATAAAACATAAGAATAAGGGATGAATTTTAATTCCCGAGCCTAGGGGTAAAAGTGTAAATATGCAAAAGTTTAGGGGCAAAATTGTAATTTTTCCAAAGTTTGAGTTAAGGACTGTTTTGAATAGTACATTAATTAAATAAGTAAAATATGATGTTTTAGATCCCGAAAAATGAGATTTGAACCTAGAATGAGAGAAAAATCGAAAATTGGGAAAGTTGATAAAATGGCCGTTTTAATATCAAGGTAAGTTCATATGTATAATAAGCATTAATTTATGCATGTTTCAATGTAAAATTGATATATTTACTATGATCTCCGAGGTGTTGAAAGTATGTAAGTTGGTATGATAATAATACAACAATAATGCTGTAATTTATATTTGAAAGTTAAATTTAGTGAATTAATTGAATTATGTTAAATTAAATGATTATGGTGCCAAGTTTATGAATTGATTTAAAAATATGTCTATGGTACATGAAGTGCATTGAATTATCATACATAAATGTGATTTCTATGATTATGGATATTATGGGAAATTGTAAGTTCATATGATTTTTAATAAGACAATGTGTAATTTAATGTTATTGCGTTGATATTAAATGAGATGTAAGTTTATATGTAAGTGATACATCACTATTACTTGTATTATGATATTTTATAAAAATATTGGAAATATGTTTGTGGATAATTACTTGATTGGTAAAATTGTTGGAAAAGAGAGAGAAATCCCGGTTGAACCTTCGGAAAGATTGGATGATACAGATGGTATGTAGCTAGGTCACATGTATAGTGCTGAGTGCACATCATGTGTACAAGAGAGTTACAAGACATTATGATGTAGCTAGGTCGCATGGGTGATACTATGTGTACACCATGTAGACAAGA
Source organism: Gossypium hirsutum (assembly GCF_007990345.1). Taxonomy (NCBI): domain Eukaryota; kingdom Viridiplantae; phylum Streptophyta; class Magnoliopsida; order Malvales; family Malvaceae; genus Gossypium; species Gossypium hirsutum. The sequence goes on along the minus strand of NC_053427.1, from coordinate 26,667,806 downwards.
GAGCTACGGGATATATGTAGCTAGGTCGCATGCGTGGTTCCAAGTAAAGGACACCATGTAGACAAGAGAGCTACGAGATAAACTGGCTAGGTCATATGGGTGGTACTAAGTGTTCACCATGTGTACAAGAGAGCCGAACTATATGATGGATGGAGCTATGTGCTGAAACCACCAAGTATTGAGGATTGATCCGAAGTGTTCAACGGGAGACTCTCTATGTATTGCTTTGTGAGTTTTGTGATGAATAAGTGCAGGAACTTGGTTATGTGAATGATGTGGTCATTAAGTGACCAGGATGTGGTAAGGTTATAAACAAGTAGTTATACATGAGGATGATTTTATGGTGACCTTTTGATCATGGGCCTATACTTGTGATGTATGAAATGTGGTGAAAATGATTTGTGATATGTATGTTAAAATGAGGTTAATACAAAGAAAGTGTGAAAGAGTGAATTAGCAATAAATATGTTTTGGACAGTAGCAGTGACGTGATTTTGAAAAATCACCATAAATAGTATAAATTGAATCAGAGACTGAATGAGATATCAAATTAAAGCTTAATGAGTCTATTTTCATATAAAAGAAACATAGGAAGCAAAGGAGTTCTATATTTTGAGAGATTTATGTTTTCGTGAGACTGATTCAGAATGATTACGTGATCCCCTGTTCTGACTTTGGAAAATCACAAATATTTGGATAAAAATAATTAGAGGCTCAAAATTATATTTTTAAAATCCATATTGAGTCTATTTTCAAGATAAATCAACAAGAACATTATCCGAGTTCTGTACTGTGAGATAATTATTTTTTAGTGAAGAGAGGGCAGAACTGTCAGAAAGTGAAAAAGCAGAAATTTTAATGAAAAAACTGTACTAGTTGGCTAAACCAAAAATTATGAAAATTTTATGGTGAAAAGCTATGTGAGTCTAGTTTCAGGGGAAATTTACGGATCTTAATTTAGAGCTCTGTAGCTCAAATTATAAATAATTAAGTGACTATGACTCGTGTGGACAGTTTGATGTGAACATTTATTAGTAAATTGTGAAATCGTACTTACAAGAATACTATATACATTAAGGATGTGGAATGGAGAGGAGGAGGAGGAAAATAAATATATGTGGAATACATGGAAACTATGGTATATGAAATATTGATATAATGAAATAAATGATATGTGTTTATAAGAAAACAAAAAGAGAATGTTATGTATCATGACATGTTTATATATATGACTAGTCTCAATGTAATGCTTGTTGGGTATGGAATTGAATTGAAATGTTTCACGCAAACATGTTATTCTGCGCATCTGAATCGTGGTATTTTATAAAGATATGATCTAGCTTTAAATATGAATGCTTGATGATTAAGCTGAAGATATTTGGTAAGATGATAATCTTGGTATAAATGTATAAGTGGTACTATAATAAACAAGGTAAAATGAGTATGAGAGACACATGTATGATGACATACAAATGCTATGTTTGTGGTTTAATTGAGGATGTTTAATCATTAAATGAATACCATGTTATATGATTTTTATTTTGTATAAGTGTGTAAGAGATCAAGGTTGACCAAAGCTTGGAAAATAGCCTAGGTATATTCCACACAGGCAGAGACACGACCATGTGTCTCAGCCATGTATGGAACACGACTTTGGGACACGGGCGTGTGGAGCCTTAAAGCATGAAATTTCCAAGATTTTCGCAAGTTCTCGGTTTAGTCCCAAACCCTTTCTAAAGTATGTTTTGGGCTCCGTAGACTCAAATAAGGGACTATCTGTAAGAGAATGAACGCTTTGAAATATGAATAAAATTTTATGGCTCGTATTTTAGTTTAATGTTTGTATGTTTGTCTGGTAACGCCTCGTACCTTAGCTCGGCCTCAGATACGGGTAAGGGGTGTTACATAGAGTCTACTAAATTTGTGATTAGAGTATCGAACCCCTTAGGAAGATGTTAGCTCAAAAATATGTGAAAAAGGGTTGTGAAGCTTACTTTGCCTATGTACTTGATTCTAAAGTGACAGAAAAGAAGATTGAATCAGTACCAATTGTGTGCGAATATTCAGATGTGTTTCCTAAGAATTACTAGGTTTGCCGCAGATCTGGGAGGTAGAGTTTGGTATTAAGTTAGTACCGGAGACGACTCCAATATCGATAGCTCCATATAGAAAGACTTCGACTAAATTAAAAGAATTGAAAGCTCAGTTGCAAGAATTGACAAATAGAGGTTTCCCACGACCGAGTTTTTCTCCCTGGGGTGCACCAGTTTTGTTTGTGAAAAGGAAAGACGAAACTATGAGAATGTGCATTGACTACCGACAACTCAATAAAGTGACTATAAAGAATAAATATCCTCTGCCACGTATAGATGATTTTTTCAATTAGTTGAAAGAGGCTACAGCGTTTTCAAAGATTGATTTGAGATTGGGTTACTAACAGCTACGAGTGAAAGACTTTGATGTGCCGAAATCTTCTTTCCGAACGAGGTATGGGCATTATGAGTTTTTGGTTATGCCTTTTGGATCAACAAATGCACCTGTTGCTTTTATGGATCTAATGAATCAGATCTTCAGACCATATTTGGATCGATTTGTAGTTGTGTTTATAAATGACATTTTGATCTATTCTTGTGATGAATCCGAGCATGTTGAACATCTAAGAGTAGTGCTACAGACTTTGCGTGATAAGTAGTTGTATGCGAAGTTCAGTAAATGTGAGTTTTGGTTACGAGAAGTCATTTTTCTGGGATATATTGTATCAGCATCAGGTATTCGGTTTGATCCAAGCAAGATTTCAGCTATACTAGACTAGAAGCCTCCGAGAAATTTATCCAAAGTTTGAAGTTTTCTGGGACTCGTTGGTTATTACAAACGGTTCGTAAAGGGTTTCTTTATGATTGCAACTCGAATGACGAGAATAGTTCAGAAAGATGTTAAATTCGAGTGGACAGAAAAGTGCCAGAAAAGTTTTGATCAGTTGAAAGTTTTGTTGACCAAAGCTCCGGTGCTAGTTCAACCAGAATAGGTAAAGAATTTGTCATTTATAGTGACCCATCTTTGAATGGTCTGGGCTGTGTTTTGATACAAGAAGGCAAAGTCATTGCTTATGCCTTGAGACAGTTAAAGCCACATGAAAAGAATTACCCGACGCGCGATTTAGAATTAATAGCTATTGTGTTTGTGTTGAAGATTTGGGTCCACTATCTGTTCGGTGAGAAATGTCACATTTATTCTTATCACAAAAGCTTAAAACATTTGACGACTTAGAAAGATCTGAATCTATGACAGTGGAAATGGTTAGAGTTGTTAAAATATTATGAACTAGTTATTGACTACCATCCGAGAAAGGCCAATGTTGTTGCTAATGCTTTAAGTCAAAAATCTTTGTTTGCTCTTCGTGAAATGAAATGCATTTGGCTTTATCTGATGACGGCTCGATTGTAGCAGAGTTGAAAGTGAGACAGTTATTTATGCAGCAGATTTGCGAAGGTCAGAAAGTTGATAATGAATTATTAGCAAAACGGGCTCAATGTGATTTGATTACTGATTCAAATTTTTGAATTGATGCTAAGGGTTGATTTAGGTTCCAAGATCGAATTTGTGTTCCAAGAAACTCAGAATTAATTCAGATGATTTTAAATGAAGCTCAGAGCATTCGGTTATCTGTACATCCGAGAAGTACGAAAATATATAACGATCTGAAACAACTTTTACTGATGGCCTGGTAAGAAGCGTGATATCTTTGAATTTGGTTCAAAGTGTTTAATCTGCCAGCAAGTCAAAGCTGAGCATCAAGTACCGTCTGGGTTACTACATCCGATTATGATTCCCGAGTGGAAATGGGACAAAATTACGATGAATTTTGTTTTGGGTTTGCCTCTGTCACCGAGTAAGAAAGATGCGGTCTGGGTAGTGGTTGATAGACTGACTAAAACTGCCCATTTCATTCCAGTACGCATGGATTATTTGCTTGATAAGCTTGCTGAGTTGTATATCTCTGAGGTTGTGAGATTACATGGAGTACCTATTTCTATTGTTTTAGATAGAGATCTGAGATTTACATCGCAGTTTTGGAAGAAGCTGCAATATGCATTAGTACGAAGCTACATTTTAATACTACTTTTCATCTGTAAACAGAAGGTCAATCCCAGCGGATTATTCAGATACTCGAGGATATGTTGAGGTATTGCATTCTTGAATTCGAAGGTACGTGGGAACGATACTTTCCATTGATTCAATTTGCGTATAATAATAGCTTTCAATCTAGTATAAAAATGGCACCTTACAAAGATTTGTACTGTCGCAAATGCCGAACACCTTTGTATTGGACTGAGCTCAGTGAGAATAAGATACACAGGGTTGATTTGATCAAAGAAACTGAACAGAAAGTGAAAGTGATTCGCGATAGTCTGAAAGCAGTGTCAGATCGTCAGAAATCGTATGCAGACTTGAAACGGAAAGATATTGAGTTTCAGATTGGAGATAAAGTATTTTTGAAAGTTTCACCATGGAAGAAAATACTCTGATTCGATTGTAAAGGCAAATTGTGTGACAGCCCTAATTTGGCCCTAGTCGGAAAGTGGTTTCGGGATCACAAAACCGAGTCCCAAAAATAATCAAATGTTATATTATGTGTTTATTTCATGTGAAAGTGCATGTGTGAAAATCCCATGCCTTGATTCTGCCATTTGTGAGTGAAATTATGAAATAGGACCTATGTGAAAATTTTTGAAAATGCTATAGGCTAATATGTAGTGGCCTAACAAATAGTAGTGCAAAATAGAAGGATTTGCATGTCAAACTCTCCATTTTATGTGTAGTGGCCGGCCATGGTGTTAATGGTAGACAACATGTGCAAATTTTTTTATTGAAGTTTTGGCATAAGTATGGCACAAATAATATATGTTATTTTGTGTCATAAAATGTTTAGTAATAGAATAACAAAAAGGAAGAAAAGGAAGGTTTTTGTTCATTCTTGTTCATGAAAGCTGAAAATAGAAGAGAAAGGAGAGGAAAAGAGCTCTTGAATGTTCGGTCACTTGGGGAAGAAAAGTCCAAGGTAAGTTCATGGTAGTTTGCTTCTATCTTGATGTTCATGAGTTCTTCTTGATTCTACCCTAACTCATGAAGCATATTTTGATTTTTGGTTGTGTTGTGAGCATTCGGTCATGAATTAAAATGAAGGAAATGGTTGTTGTTTCATGTCCTTTTGATGAAAAATGGAAGATAGGTGAAGTTGAGCCAAGCAAATGAGCATGCATGTGCCTTAGATGCTATGGGAAAAATCGGCTAACATGTTGTGCTTTAAAAAGATGAAATGAAGATTATGCTTAAGTAAAATTATATATATGTGATGATTGATTGGTGATATGCATGTTTAAATAACATGCATGCAAGGTAAGTGTGAAAGAGTGATTTGGTAATAAATCTGTTTGGGACAGCAGCAGTAATGTGATTTTGGAAAATCACCATAAATTTTGGGAGATGATTTAGAAGCTGAATAAATTATGTAATTAAAGCTTAATGAGTCTAGTTTCTTATAAAACAAACTGTGTAAGCAAAAGAATTTCCAATAATGAGATATTTGAAGTGATGTGGGACAGGGTCAGAATGACTTCTAGATCCTCTGTTCTATCTTTATAAAATCATTATAAATTGTACAAAACTTTTCATAAGATTAAATTTATATGCTTAGACTCCTTAATGAGTCTATTTTCAAATGAAATAAACTAGAACATATTTTGAATCCTGTACAATGAGAAATTTGATTCGTAGTGAGGAGTGGTCAGATTAGTCAAACAGTGAAACAGGGGAAACTTTAAGAAAAATCTGGTATTGATTGGCCAAACCAAAAATTCTGAAAATTTTATGGATGAAAGATATATGAGTCTATCTTCAGGGAAATTTAACGGCACTTGGTTTGGAGTTTCATAGCTCCAGTTATAAATGATTTAGTGACTGTTACTCAGGAAGACAGCTTGCAGTGAAATTATGATTATGTGGTAAACATTGACAAAAATTTGTTAATGAGTTGCTTATTGATTTCTTATAAGCTTACTATGATCAGTAGGTGTGAAAGTCGAATATATATATGTATATATTATATTTTTAAAGTGATGCTCGAATAGTCGAATAATGACTAGTTTAAAATCATTGAATTTAAGCTCAAGAGCATAGAGGGGCAAAATTCGGATAAGGGAAAAGAGAAAGTAATCGAATAGCCGTTGTAATCATTCGGCAACATTAAGGTAAGTTCTTAAGTTTTTAAGCTTGATTCCTTTTTATATGCCCAAGAGTTAAATTAATATGGAAAAGGGAATGTAAATTTTATTTAGTTAATGTGACGAATATGTAATGATTTAAAGCTATAAGCCGATTATGGCTATTATGCTTAAGTTGAATTGGATTTAGAAATTTGATGCACTAAATGAGTGTTACAATGAATAAACTGTGCCGTATATGTGCTGGTGGAGATATCACGATTTCTGATTATTAAATACCTAAAGGAAACCATGATGTGTATAAAATTATTATTAGTCCTTTGTGGTAGCCGAATATGGCTTGGCACTAAAGTGATTAAATGTGAACTTCGATGAGGTAAACTATTAAAAGTGTTGTGCTATAAGACTATGGGCTAATACGATATGTGGATTCGTTCCGTAAAGTAAATTATTAAGGTATGTGATATGTACTTATGCATGTTAAATCGATTGGAATTGAATCATGAATGTGAATTGCGAAGCATAGGTAAAAATGCCTATGACATATATGTGAGTAAGGGTAAAACCATCTTAAATTATCGATAAGGATGGGCTATGTGCGGAACCATCTATAATTGCTAATTTGAAAGGTTGTGTGTGAATCAGTGAGCAATATGTATATATTAGATGAATAGTGACCTTTTGGTTCTACTTGAATTAAGTTGTGCAATAAATAATTTATGTATATGACTTATAGTCGAATGGTCACTATGGGTTAAGTTTGAATGGTGAAATGGATATGTGATATTTATGAATGACTTTTGAACCGAAATGTAAACGATGGTGTTCATATGGAGCTTATACCCGAATGTTGCAAATGACTACGAATGTGATATGTTGAATGAGATGTATTAATATATGATTAAATATGCATGATATTGGATGTGTATTCGGGTTAAATCCCGCAGGCTTTGTACTGGTATTATATCCGGGATAAATCCCGTAAGCCTAGTGCTGGTATTATATTCGAGCCTTCGTGCCTAGCAGGCTTAGTGCCGGTGATGTGTATTTGGCCCTTCGTGCCTAGCAGGCTTCCTGCCGGTGATGTGTATTCAGGCCTTTGTGCCTAGCAGGCGTAATGCCGGTGAAATGATATGTTATGTGAATTCGGTGTTCCTTGTAAGATAAGGATTTAGCCGAATGTTAAAGATGAAATGATAGTGTATTGTATCATGCTTATATGGCCTAATGGCAAGTATAACATGTTGGTAAAATGCAATATGCTTTTATAATCGAATGATAAGTTTGAAATGAACGTGAGTGAAATCTTATGCATAAGCTATCAAATGCTAAGTGTGAAAATGAGATGAAAGAAAATTGTTTGAGATGTATAATTATATACGTTCGAATGATGTTAGTACTTAATTGATATGAATATGTTATATGGAACTTGTTGACTTGATTATTCGGGCCTTTGAGTTTAGCAAACTATAATGCCGGTGAGATACTATTCAGGCCTTTGAGCCTAGCAGGCTATAATGCCGGTGAACTGATATAGGGCCTCGAGCCTAACAGGCGAAATGCCAGTGATTTGAGAAAAGTCCATGACTAAGGTACCTCGTGTTAGGTTGATAGATGAATACATTCAGTATGTTAAGTGGGCCAGGTACGCATTATGTACTCATATGTGAGTTTGATCTGCAATGAATCATAAGCGTGCATTGTGATACATACGTGAATAAATGTTATAACTATATCTATGATCATGATACACCAGGTCAGGGTGTGAAAGTATGTGAAAGTATTCGATTTAATTATGTTATACGAATTCTGATTAAGTGTGATAAGAATGCTGAACGTGCATTATGTGTTTGTGTGTATTCGGCCAGATGGCAATATACCTAGAATATGGCCACTTAAGAAATTGAACAATCAAAGTATAATTGCGTTTATTTGTTTGCATTGCTTAAGACTTACTAAGCTTATGAAAGCTTACTCCGTTGTTACATGCCTCTGTTTTATAGATTGTTGACTTCGGTTACCTGCTCGAGTTGGAATTTGCCGGAGATATTATCACACTGTCGAGCTCACGCTATTGGTGTAAGTAAATCCTAGTATTTCGAGTCTATGGCATGTATAGGGTTTTAATGTTGAGTATGTGATATTATAATTTAGCCAAAGGTGTTGGCTAGTGATGTTTTGGGCCTCGTAAGCCCATATATGGGATAGATTGCATGTGAAAAGAAAAGTTTTAAATTGATTGAAATTTTTCGGCACTGTTTTTGTGTGATTGACTGAGTTTAAGTCGGGCAACACCTCGAACCCTGTTTCGGCGAGGGATACGGGCGAGGGGTGTTACAAATTGAGTCCGAGATTTATTGGGCCATATGAGATTATTGAACATATCGGGTCAGTTGCTTATAGATTGTTGTTGCCATTTGAGCTAGAAAAGATTCATAATGTATTTCATGTATCCATGCTTTAATGTTATCGATCTGATCCTTCGCATATGATCTCTCCATTTAAGATTGAAATTAAGTCCGATATGACATATGAAGAGGAACTGAACCAGATTTTAGATCGCGAGGTTAAAGAATTGAGAAATAAGAAAATTTCTTTAGTGAAAGTCTTATATGACATCCACACAGAATCGAAAAAGTTACGTGGGAAACCAAGGATGCTATTAGAGAACAATATCCAAACCTATTCGCTGGTAAGATTTTCAGGGACAAAAATCTCTAAATAGGGGAGAGTTGTAACAACCTAGTTTAGAACCTAGTCGAAATAGTGGTTTTGGGACCACAAATCCGAGTAAAAAAATATTTTAATATTATTTTCTGTATTTATAGCATGATATGTGATATATGTGAAAATTTTCGTGTGAAAATTTTTATCGTTTGTGTGCCCGATTTTATAAAAGGACTTAATCGTGTAAAATGCAAAAGTGACTTGCTATATGTTAAATGTGCCTATTTGTTATGACATATTAAATGAAAGGTCCTTATGTTGTAATTAGACCATTGAAAGTGGAAATTGACATAAATGGGTTTAATAAGATGGAATATGGTGGCTTTTAACTAGGGTTAATTTTGTAAACTAGTTATTAAGTTAATATTAATAAAACAAAAATCAAATTTCCTATCATCTTTTAACTTTCCTAGTCGAAAATCAAACGAAAAAGAAAGAAAAGAAGCAAGCTAGGTTCGACCATCGCTATCTTTGATTAAGGTATATTAGTTGATCAGTTTTTGACAATTTTTATGTTTTTGAGGTCGTTGCTTCGTTTTTTAGCTAGCCCATGCTTTAATTTTCAGAATTGATGATGAATTTGAGGTTTTCCATTGTTGATAGCTTGATGATTTTTGTGTTTGATGATGAAAAATAAATATATGTTGTTAGATTGTCATGTTTAATTAAGAGACTTTTAGTAAAAAAGCCTATTTAGGATTAAATTGTGAATTTTGTAAATTGAGGAGTCAAAATGTGAAGTAAATGAAATAAATGGGCTGCTAGGGACCTTAGTAAAGTTTGGCTATGCTTGGGTGTGGTGAAATTTTGAATATTTTGTGTTTTGTTAAATAGGGTCTAAATTGTGAAAAATGTGAAATTTTGGGGAAAAAGTGTAATTGACCCATTTATGTGTTTAAGGATGAATTTGAATGAATATATGATTAAACAAGTTGAATTTGTATTAATTTAGATCAAGAAAAGAGGAAATCGGATTTGGATCGGGGTAAATCAAAAGTTGTCGATTAGTCGTTCTAGCCCGTTCGTCTATGTACGAGGTAAGTTCATTTGCAAATAAATGTATTTGAATTTATTTATTCATGCTTTTATAATATTGAAATGTAATGAATGGATATGGAAGATGAATATGTGCAATTGAGAAAACATCGATCGAATTATGGCGTTCCAAAGCCCCGTACGAACCATAGGAATAGTTAGGATTCATAGGCCATAACATAGGATTTCGATATCTGATTTCGTGTAAGACCACGTCTGGGACCTTGGCACCGATTTGAGATTTACGTGTAAGACCATGTCTGGGACATTGGCATCGCATATGATTTCGTGTGAGACCCTGTCTGGGACAGTGGCATCGATATTTGATAACATGTAAGACCACGTTTGGGACGTTGGCATTGTACGAGTTTACGAGCTATCTAAGTATCCTTATCAATTCCGAACGGTTCAACAGGCAATAATAAGGATAGAATGAAAATGTGAATGAGTATTCGATTCAGGTACATTTGAAATGTATATGTTATTCAAGAATGAAAGGTGAGTATGTGTATAAATAATGACATGTGAATTGTAAGAGTATGCCCAAAGATCAATCATGAGATGGTTGTAATAACATACTTGATTTACCATGTTTATTAATATAAGGCGTTGCCATTATTATTTCAGTTTCTTTTCTGTGTGTATAAATAAACTATTTTATAATAATGTCCTGAGAATAATATGATTATTCTTAAAAGGTCCTTAGTCAAGTATTATTGTTGACTAGGACAACAATAATGCATTAAGACTAACATGTAGTTGATTGATGATAAAGAGTTGTCATTGATATGGAGTGTCAGAATCAATGTATGAATATGTGTGTTAGAGAACAACATATTGGACTGACCCGCTATGAGTATGTTTCTTAGATTATTATGTATATGATCCTCAGACTTGAGATCATCATTATCCCAACATCGTGAGTTGTATATTTTGATACAGTCAAACGTACACCATTACTGGTTGATTTATAAAGGCTGATGTTGGATATACCACAATCTATGTAGAGGGATATGGTTGATCAATACAGGATAAGTTCCTCTTACATAATAGGAGTAATATCTTAGGCTACTTGATTGAGTGAGACTAGAAATGCATGGCCATGCTCAAATAAGTTTATATGAGATGTCATACTTATTTGTGTATCATAGTCTACTCAACGTATCAAGAAACATGGGATGGACTATGCAAGTGTGACTATTCCATGACTTGTGCCCATTCCAGAGATAAAGGACTTAAGGACTAATGCATAAAAGATTAATCACAAAAGGTTATGTCGAATCATGACTTCTTGTAACTTAGGTAGCAGTGATGCATTGCTAGATGCCACTCATTTTTTGTAACATTAGAATCGTTCTAGTATTACTGCTAATGTTACAAGAACCTACAGGGTCACACCCTATGGTTGAAATGAATGGAACAAAACATAGTTGGTATTGTGTTTCGTTGTCACATGAATTAAATTAATTATAGAATTAATTTAATTGGGCAATCAAATATCGAACATATTACATGTACAAGGATGTTGTACACATAAGGAGAACATAATTCTATTAATATATGAATTTGGTTCGTATATAAATTTAAATAAATATAGTTTACTGAAATTTTTGTTATAATTAATGTAATTAAATTTTTGGTTAAAACATTATTATATTTATTTATTTTAATTATGATTATTATGTTCGGATTAAAATTTAATTCGATATATACATACCAATTATAAAGGGAGTTATATTTAGAAAGGGAGAAAAACCCTAAAAAGTGAATATATATATAAAAACCCGAAGCTTTGCTATTAGGTCTAGCAACCATCAAGCAAAATATCTCTGAAAATAGTTTTTGGGGATTTCTTCCATTCTTTGTCAACTGGGTGGATTTCGTAGAGGTCGGGATCATAAGGATTGCGGCTTGGATTCAAAATCAAAATAGTATTCTCATTGCCGAGGCTTCACTGTCTACTCAGATCGAAATTTTGGTAATTTCGAAACTTTTTCACCCCGATTCGCTCCTCGTACATGGATCCATGGTTTGGATCGTCGGAATGTATATATATATTTTTTCCGCTGTGCCATGGGGGTACCGGAGTTCCAACATGAATTTCATAAGAATGAATGGTGGTTAAATGCAACTGCATTAAGAACAAGTGAGTTAGATATGAATTATAGAACTTGTGTATGTGATTTACTATGGATTCCATGGATAAATTAGACTTATTTTTATCTTATGTGTTAAGTTTATTTGTATATGGCTTACTAAGCTTTTGAAAGCTTACTTTATGTGTGTTTCCTATTGTTTTATAGATTATCGAAGCTAACGTGAGCTCGAGGATCGTCAAGGATCGTCGTCACACTATCGAACGATATTTTAGTACTTTTGAAGTTGTAAATACTAATGTCTAGCATGTGTAGGCTATTGATGTTATGATATGTGTTCTGTGAATTTCTTGCCATGTGATATGGTATGAATATGATTGGGACTATGGAATTGGTTTTGGTATAGACTATGTGATGGAAAAATGATAAGATTGATGTATATATATAGTCTTGTGTTAATGGCGATCTTGGTATGATTTGGTAGTTGAAATGGTAAGGTTTTAATATGATTTTGAGTTTGATTAAATGTTGTTTAATAAAAATGGATTGGTATGATATTAGTTCATAAAATTGGTATGCTTTGATATGAAATTGATTGGTGATATTGTGGATTGAATTATGCATGTTTGATTATGATTTTGGTGGCTATTTGGTTATGAATTATGCTTTGGTTGATGTTTGTAAAGATGTCCCTTTTTGGGTGGCATGTTGGCTTTATAAATGACCTATTTTTGTCCACACGCGTAAAGACACGGGCATGTGTCTTAGGCTCGTGTCTTTGCCGTGTGCGACACACAGTTATGTTACACGGCCGTGTGTCCCCTAGGGTACCCTACGATTTAAAGTAAGTATACCCTACAATTTTGACATGGCTTAGACACACAGGCGTGTCTACTGGTCATGTGTGGCACACGGGCTGGCACATTGGCATGTGGTAAGCCTTATGACCGAAGTTAGAAACCTCCATAATTTTCTCACGGCCATAGCACATGGGCGTGTCCTTGGCCGTGTGGTGCAAGTCAGTATGTATGCTCTATTTTCACACGGCCTGTGACACGGGAATGTCTTGTAGCCGTGTGAGGCACACGGCCTATTCACACGGGCGTGTGACCCTTATATTTTTGAAATTTTCTATGTTTCCCAAAGTTTTTGAATGTTATTGGTTTAATCCCGAACCCCTTTAAACATGTTTTCAGGTCTCGTAGAGCCTTATAAGGGACGTTGTGAATGTTTTGAATGAATTTCAATCATGAATGCTTAAGTGTATGTGAATGAAGTGTGTATCTGGTAATGCCTCATAACCCTATTCTGGCGACAGATATGGGTTAGGGGTGTTACAATTTACATCCACGAAAAAACTTTGTTACTTTGATAACTTTTCAAATTAATCCCCAAAATAGATAGATTAGGTTATCTCGATCTCAAAAATATAAAAATTACTAAAAACGGGACAAGAATACTTACCCAATTAAGCTAAGAAAGCTTGCTTGAACACTTTTCTTTCCCAGGGTTTCCATGTCTTAATTTGGGGAATATGATATAAAATGATAATAGAAAAACACTTCCCTTTCCTAGGGTTTCCATGTCTTAATTTGGGGAAGATGATATAAAATGATAATATTGTTCTATTATCATCTTTTAATTATTTTAGTTTCCAATTAGTCCTTGTCCTTTTCTAATTTTTTCCATAGATGATTCACCAAAAATAGACTAAATTTTATTTAATGGTCTAATTACCATATAAGGACCTCAAGTTTTGAATTCCATAGCTATTTGATACTTATAGCTACTAGAACTCAACTTTTGCATTTTATGCAATTTGGTCCTTTCCCTAATTAAACACATAATCGATAAAATTTTCTTATCAGAATTTTCATATAGCATTCTTATCATAATAGAGACCATGCAATAATATTAAAATAAATTTTCTTTTTAACTCAGATTTGTGGTCCTGAAACCACTATTCTAATTTCACTGAAAACAGTTTGTTACAACTCTCTTCCCCTTAAAAATTTTAATCCTCGAAAATCTTACCATTAAAGAAGTTTGGGTATTGCTTTCTCATGGTATCCTCCAGTTCTTAGGTAGCTTCTTCTATACCATGTTGTTCCCAGAGAACCTTTACTAATGCTACTTTTTTATTTCTTAGCTCTTTTGTTTCACGTGCCAAGAATTTGATTGGTTCCTCACTATAAGTCATACCAGGCCGAATCTTAATTTCTGTTGGAGAAATAATATGTGAATGATCTGAGCGATACCGTCACAACATAGACACATGAAAAACATTATGAATTTTGTCGAGTTCTGCTAGTAATGCCAATCGATATGTAACAGGTCTGATTCTTTCAATAATCTCATATGGCCTGATGAATTGCAGACTCAATTTTTCTTTTCGACCAAACCGGAGAACTTTATTCCAAGGTGATACTTTCAAGAATACCTTATCACTGACTTGAAATTCTATCTCTTTTCGTTTAAGATCGGCATAATACTTTTGACGATCAGAGGCTACTTTCAAGCTATATTGAATTACTTTCATCTTTTCTTCAGTTTCACGGACTATGTCAACTCCATGTATCTTTTTTTCACTGAGCTCTATCCAATACAATGGAGTTCTACATTATGACTGTAAGAGTATGCCCAAAGATCAATCATGAGATGGTTGTAATAACAAACTTGTTTTATCATGTTTTAATATAAGGCGTTTCCATTATTATTTCAGTTTTTCTTTCTATGTGTATAAATAAACTGTTTTATAAAAATGTCCTGAGAATAATATAATTGTTCTTAAAAGAACCTTAGTCAAGTATTATTCTTGACTAGGACAACAATAATGCATTGAGACTAACATGTAGTTGATTGATGATAAAGAGTTGTCATTGATATGGAGTGTCAAAATCAATGCATGAATATGTGTGTTAGAAACAACATATTGGATTGACCCACTATGAGTATGTTTCTTGGATTATTATGTAATTGTCACAACATTACTCATAGTGATTAATATGTATATGATCCTCAGACTTGAGATCAATCATCAGATGGTTGTAATAACATACTTGATTTACCATGTTTATTAATATAAGGCATTGCCATTATTATTTCAATTTCTTTTCTGTGTGTATAAATAAACTGTTTTATAATAATGTCTCGAGAATAATATGATTATTCTTAAAAGGTCCTTAGTCAAGTATTATTGTTGACTAGGACAACAATAATGCATTGAGACTAACATGTAGTTGATTGATGATAAAGAGTTGTCATTGATATGGAGTGTCAGAATCAATGCATGAATATGTGTGTTATAGAACAACATATTAGACTAACCCGCTATGAGTATATTTCTTGGGTTATTATGTAATTGTCACAACATTACTCATAGTGATTAATATGTATATGATCCTCAGACTTGAGATATTATTATCCCAACATCGTGAGCTGTATATTTTGATACAGTTAAACGTACACCGTAATTGGTTGTTTTATAAAGGCTGATGTTGGATATGCCACAGTCTATGTAGACGGATATGGTTGATTAATATAAGATAAGTCCCTTCTACATAATGGGAGCAATATCTTAGGCCACTTGATCGAGTGAGACTAGAAATGCGTGGCCATGCTCAAATAAGTTGATATGAGATGTCATACTTATTTGTATATCATAGTCTACTCAAGATATCAAGAAACATGAGATGGACTATGCAAGTGTGACTATTCCATGACTTGTGTTCATTCCAGAGATAAAGGACTTATGGATTAATGCATGAAAGATAAATCACAAAAGGTTATGTCGAATCATAACTTCTTGTAACTTAGGTAGCAATGATGCATTGCTAGATGCCACTCATTGTATGTAACATTAGAATCGTTCTAGTATTACTGCTAATGTTACAAGAGCCTACAGGGTCACACCATATGGTTGAGATGATCGGAATTAAACATAGTCGGTATTGTCTTTGATTGTCACATGAATTAAATTAATTATAGAATTAATTTAATTGGGCAATCAAATATCGAACATATTATATTTACAAGAATGTTGTACACATAATGAGAACATAATTCTATTAATATATGAAGTTGGTTCGTATATAAATTTAAATAAATATAGTTTACTGAAATTTTTGTTATAATTAGTGTAATTATAATTTTCGGTTAAAACATCATTATATTTATTTATTTTAAAATATTCGATATAAATATACCAAATTAGATAATAACCCTAAAAAAACCTAGTTTTTTTTTAGTGGTCTAGCAACCGTCAGAACAAAGAAACCTCTAAAACCGTTTTGGGGACTTCTTCCGTTCATCGTCAACTAGGTGGACTACGTAGAGGTTGGCATCTAAAAAGTTGTGACTTGGTTCGATAGTGGCTCCAAATTCTCGTTGCCGAGGCGTCGCTGTCTACTCAGATTGAAGTTTCAGTAATTTCAAAACCATTTTCATTATTTCGATTTTCCCAATTCGTTCCTCGCACATGGATCCATGATTCGATTGCCGAAATTTTATTTTTTCCACTGCACCTTGGGGGCACTGGCATTCCAACAACAACCATATAGAGCCTCATATGGTGCCATTTTAATGCTAGACTGATTACTGTTATTATAGGCAAATTCAACTAAAGGCAGATACTTTTCCCAATTACCTTCAAATTCTAACACACAACATCAAAGCATATATTCCAAAATTTTTATAACATGTTCGAATTGTCCATCAGTCTGAGGATGGAATGCGATACTGAAATGTAACTGTGTACCCAGAGCTTCTTGTAATTTATGCAAAATTGGGATGTAAATCGAGTATCCCTTTCTAAAATAATAGAGACAGACACTCCATGCAATCTTACAATTTCAGAAATATATAATTCAGCCAATCTATCCAAGGAAAAATCCATACGTACCAAAATAAAGTGTGCAGACTTTGTCAACCGATCGACGATTACCCAAATGGCATCTTTCCTTTTCAGAGATAGGGGTAATCTCGATACAAAATCCGTAGTAATTCTTTCTTATTTCCATTCTGGAATTGTAACTGACTGTAATAATCCCGAAGGCACCTGATGTTTAGCTTTTACTTGCTGACATATTAAACATTTAGATACAAATTTAGAAATATCTCGTTTCATTCCCGGGCACTAGTATATCTTTTTCAAATCATTGTACATTTTGTTACTACCAGGATGAATAGACATGGTACCATTATGGGCTTCATGTAGAATCTTCTATACTAGTTATGAGGTTTTTGATACACATATTCTGCCTCTGAATAACAAACAACCATCAGACCCAATTTGAAATTTTGAATCAGGATTCAACTCACACTGTTCTCATTTAGCTTGTAATTCTTTATCACCATTCTGAGTTTCACAGATCTGTTGTAGAAATGTAGGTTTAGCTTTTAACTAAGCTATAATTGAACCATCATTTGACAATGACAACCGAGTATTCATTACTCGGAAGGCAAATAATGACTTTCTACTTAGGGCATCAACAACCACATTAGCTTTTCCTGGATGATAGTTAATAACAAGATCATAATCTTTCAATAATTCAAGCCACCTATGTTGTCTTAAGTTCAAGTCTTTTTGCTACATTAGATACTTCAAAATTTTATGATCGGTGAATATGTGACACTTTTCACCAAACAGGTAATGCCTTCAGATTTTCAATGCAAAAACAATGGTTTCGAACTCCAAATCATGTATTAGGTAATTCTTTTCATGTGGTTTTAGTTGTCTTGAAGCATAGGCCATTACCTTACCTTCTTGCATCAATACACAGGCTAAACCATTCAATGATGTATCACTTGAAATTATAAATTCCTTACCTAATTCAGGCTGAACTAACATGGGTGCTTCAGTCAACAAAGCTTTCAATTTGTCAAAACTCTATTGGTATTTATCAGTCTATTTGAATTTCACATCTTTTTGTAACAACTGAGTCATTAGAGAAGCTATCATTGAAAACCCTTTAACAACCCTCCAATAATATCCTGATAATCCTAGAAAACTTTTGACTTCAAATACATTCTTTGGTGGTTTCCAATTAACAATTGCTAAAATTTGATTTGGATCCACCCTGATACCTTCAGCAGATACTATATGTCCGAAAAAACCAACTTCTCGTAGCCAAAATTCACATTTACTAAATTTGGCATACAATTGTTTTTGCAGCACTGTTCTATAATGATCGGCATGCTCATTTTCATCTCGGGAATATACCAAAATGTCATCAATAAATACCACCACAAATCTATCAAATACGGTCTGAAAATTATGTTCATCAAATCCATGAATATTGCAGGTGCATTTGTTAAACTGAATACATCACAAGAAACTCATAATGCCCATACCTAGTTCTAAAAGCTATCTTTGGAACATCTGATTCTTTTACTCGTAGCTGATAGTAATCGGAACTAAGATCAATTTTCAAAAATACAGTGGCACCTTTCAGTTGATCAAACAAGTCATAATACGAGGCAGTGGATACTTATTCTTTATTGTGACTTTGTTGAGCTGCCTGTAGTCTATACACAATCTCAATGATCCATCTTTCTTCTTTACAAATAGAACCGGTGCACCCCAAGGTGAGAAACTGGGTCGAGCAAATCCTCTCTCAGTTAATTCTTCCAGCTGTGCTTTCAACTTTTTCAACTCAGTAGAAGCCATTCTGTAGGGTGCTATGGATATCGATGTTGTCCCCGGAACAAGATCTATAGAGAACTCCACCTCTCTAACCGGTGGTAATCTAGGTAATTACTCCGGAAACACATCAGAAAATTCACAAACAACTGGTATTGACTGAATCTTCAACTTAGATACTTTAGCATCCAACATATATGTAAGATACGCATTGTAACAACCCATTTTCTGTGAAATCAGAACAGTGGTTTCGGGACCACAAATTTGAGCTAAAAAGAAAATTTATTTTAATATTACTGCATGGTCCGTATTATGATAGGAATGTTATATGAAAATTCAGATAAGAAAATTTTACTGATTATGTGATTAATTATGGAAAGGACCAAATTGCATAAAATTCAAAAGTTGGGTTCTAGTACTAAAAGGATCAATTAGCTATGGAATTCAAAATAAGAGGCTATTATATGGTAATTAGACCATTAAAGAAAAGTTAGTAGATATTTTTGGTGATTCATCCATGGAAAATTAGAAAACGGCAAGGACTAAATTGGAAACTAGAATAATTAAAAATGATAAATGAATTAAAAAAATATCATTTTACATCATCTTCTTCGCCAAAATATACAGGGAAACCTCAGGAAAGAGAAAGCAAGATTTCTTGGCTTAATTAGATCCGAAAAGACCAAATACGGAATTGGTTCGAGGAAAACAAAAAGTGACGGATTAGTAGATTTTCTTATACAAACGAATATCAAGGTAAGTTCGTGTAACTAAATTGTGTTTAATTTTATGTTAGAATTGAATATGGTATGTGATTATATGAACTGTATAAATGTTATAAATATATGAAATAATCATAAGTCTAATCCTGTAACGCCCCTTACCCTTGTTCAACACCGAAACAGGGTACGAGGTATTACCAGAACAAAACACATACCATTAAACAAAACCGAGATAGAAATATATCATCCAATTAGATAATGTATCATTATAACATATGTCTTGAACAATATTAGCCAACTTCAAAGGCTTTGTACAAAATAATTGATCAAATACTATAACCAATATTTTAAACCTAGGCAATTATGACACGTAACAAAATAACAAAGCCTACTATACATGCCATAATTCAAAATGTTTAGTTCAAGTACCCCAAAAGTATTGATAGTGCGAGTAGATTTTCAACAATCCTTATCTCCTGTGCAAGCTAAACGACACTATAAGACAAAGAGAGAAAGGAAAGTAAGTTTATAGCTTAGTAAGTACGTATATAAATAATAATTAAAGAATCTAATATGTTTACACAATAACTCAAGTGTATCTACTTTTAATTTCACTATTTACTCCACTTTGATCAAGCTGTCTCTCCTGCGTCATGTTCACTAAATAACTCATAATTCGAGTTACACAACTCAAAATTCAAATTCGTAAAATTTTCCTGAAACTAGACTCATATTAATTCTTACTAAAAGTTTTCTAGAATTTTTGGTCTAGCCAATTAGTAGAGTTTATTAGTTAAATTTTCCCCTATTATATAGCTCGACGGATCTGACCTCTGTTCACTACGAATTGATTTTCTCCCAGTAAAAAGTCAAGTATCTATGAAATGTGTTTCATTTAAAAATAGACTCAATAGGGAATCTATTAATATAAACTATATTTCTTAATTATTTGTGTACAATTTTTAAAGATTTATCAAAGTCAGAACAGGGGATCACATAGTCATTCTGAACAAGTCACACACAAATATAAATATCTCAAAATATAGAGTTCCTTTACTTGCTCTATTTCTCTTACATGAGAATAGACTCATTAAGCTTTAATTTAATATCTCATTCAGCCTCTAATTAAATTCCTACTATTTTTGGTGATTTCTTTTCAAATTTGCTTCACTACAACTGTCCAAAATAGTATTATTGCAAAATTCACTCTTTCACACTTTCTTTGTATTAACCTCATTTAGCATACATATCACAATTCATTTTCACCACATTTCATACATCACAAGTATAGGTCCATGATTACAATGTCACCATAAAATCATCTCGTTGAACACTTCGGATCAATTCTCGATACTTGGTGGTTTCAGCACATAGCCCCACCATCATATTTCATATAATTCGGCTCTCTTGTACACATGGTGAACACTTAGTACCGCCTATGTGACCTAGCCAATTTATCTCGTAGGTCTCTTGTCAACATGGTGTCCTTCACTTGGGATCACACATGCGACCCAGCTACATTTATCTCTTCCGTAGCTCTCTTGTCTACATGGGATACATCCCGTATCACACATGTGACCTAGCTACTACATAGTATCTCGTAGCTCTCTTGTACCCATTATGTGCACTCAGCACCATACATGTGACCTAGCTACGTTCCATCTATATTATTCAATCTTTCCGAATGTTCAACCGGGATTTATCTCTCTATTACTTATTTCCATTCTTTCAATAGTCGATTTATGCTTCAAAATTAGCTAAAATATATATAATAGGCTGAAATATAGGAATGTAAATGAAGTTAATGTATTATTTACATACAAACTTACCTTTTTGTAAAATATGAGAATTTTACAATTTAGTCCAAAATCTTTCGAGGTCAATTCCACGCCTTTCTTGATTATTGAGCTTGAAAGCTTGGAAAACGCTAGCTATGGAGAACATGTAAGTTTCGGCCAAGCTTAAATGAAGATGAACACATTTTTGTGTTATTTTTCCCATTTTATTTCATTTAATATACAAATGACCAAAATGTCCTTACTACTAAACTTTCTAAAAATTTCATCCATGTCCAAATTTTTGTCCATATAAAGTATAATGGTCTAATTTCCATTTAAGGACCTCTACTTGAAACCCCCATTTCAATCAAGTACTTGATGAACTAGAACACACACATTTTTCATCTATTTCAATTTAGTCCTAAACGTCAAATTAAATACCCAATTGATAAAATTTCGCAACGAAATTTTCACACAATTATGCAATCATAATATAAACACTAAAACTAAATCAAAATAATTTTTTTTTCAACCTCAGATTCATGGTTTCGAAACCACTTTCCATTTTGGCCCTAAATCGGGCTGTTACAACTCTCCCTCCCTTTAGGGATTTTCGTCCCTGAAAATCTTACTGGTAAAGAGATTTGGGTACTGTTTTCTCATGGCTTCTTCCGATTCCCACGTAGCTTATTCTACTCTATGTCTTTGTCATAACACTTTTACTAAAGCTATACTTTTCTTTCTCAACTGTTTTACTTATTGAGCCAAAATCTTAATCGGTTCCTCATCATAGGTCAAGTCCGATCGAATCTCAATTTCTGTTGGAAAAATCACATGTGAAGGATCAAAATGATAATGTCGCAACATTGATACATGAAACACGTTATGAATTCTTTCTAACTCTGCCGGTAATGCCAACCGATATGCCACTGGTCCAATCCTCCAATAATCTTGTACGACCCAATAAAACGCAGACTCAACTTGCCTTTTCGGCTAAATCTCAGAATCTTCTTCCATGGTGACACCTTCAAGAACACTTTATCACCCACCTGAAATTCAATCTCTTTTCTTTTTAAATCTGCATATGACTTTTTTCGATCTGAAGTTGCTTTCAAGTAATCACGAATTATTTTTACTTTCTCTTCGGTTTCTTTAACTAAATCAACTCCGTGAACCTGTTTCTCACTAAATTTGGTCCAATATAAAGGAGTCCGACACTTGCGACCATACAAGGCTTCGTACGGTGCCATCTGTATACTTGACTGAAAACTGTTATTGCAGGCAAATTCAACCAAAGATAGAGATTTCTCCCAACTGCCTTCAAATTCTAAAACACAGCATCTAAGCATATCTTCGAGTACCTGGATTACTCTTTCTGACTGACCATCTGTTTGTGGATGAAACGGGGTACTAAAATTCAATTTTGTACCCAAAGCTTCTTGTAACTTTTTCCAGAATCTCGAGGTAAACCTCGGATCTCTATCTGATATTATAGACATAGGTACCCTGTGCAACCTCACAATTTCAGCAATATATAATTCAGCTAATTTATCAAGTGAGTAATCGGTACATACTGGTATAAAATGAGCCAACTTTGTTAACCTATCAACCACTACCCAGACAACATCCTTCGTTTTAGGTGTCAGAGGCAAGCCGGCTACAAAATCCATGGTAATTCTATCCCATTTCCACTCAGGTACCATTACCGATTGGAGTAATCCTGAAGGCACTTGATGCTCAGCTTTTACTTGTTGACAGATCAAACACTTGGTTACAAATTCAGAAATGTCCCTTTTCATACCTCACCACCAATACAACTTCTTTAAATCATTATACATTTTTGTGCTACCAGTGTGAACCGACAAATAGCCACTGTGCGCCTCATGTAATATTTTCTGAATCAATTCATCATTTTTTGGTACACATATCCTGTCTCGAAACATCAAACAGTCATCCGATCCAACTCGAAAATCTGAGTCATAACCCGATTCGCACTGAGTTCTCTTGGTTCGCAACTCACTATCATCCTTTTGAGCATCACAAATGAGCTGGAGAAATAACGGTTTAATCCTCATCTCTACCAAGATTGACCCATCATTAGACAATGCTAATCTCGTATTCATGGCTCTCAAAGTAAAAAGAGATTTCCTGCTCAAGGCGTCAGCAACTACATTCGTTTTTCCCGAATGATAATCAATCACTAGCTCATAATCCTTCAATAATTCAAGCCATCTCCACTATCGCAGATTCCAATCCTTTTGATTCATCAAATACTTCAAACTTTTGTGATCAGTAAAAATTCGGCATTTTTCACCATACAAATAATGTCGCCAGATATTCAAGGCAATGACAATAGCGGCCAATTCCAAATCATGTGTAGGATAGTTCTTCTCATGCGGTTTTAACTGTCTCGAGGCATAAGCTACCACTTTACCCTCTTGCATCAGCATACATCCAAGGCCTGTCAATGATGCATCACTATAAATTATGAACTCCTTCCCTGGCTCGGGTTGTACTAAAATTGGTGCTTCAGTCAATCGTGCTTTCAGCTTTTCAAAACTCTGTGGACATTTATCAGTCCATTCAAACTTAACATTCTTTTGCAGCAACTTAGTCATAGGAGAGGCAATCATCGAAAATTCCTCGACAAAAAGTCTATAATACCTGGCCAAGCCTAAAAAGCTTCTAACCCAGGATACATTCTTTGGTGGTTTCCAATCAACGATCGCGAAAATTTTGCTTGGATCCACCCGAATACCATCACCTGA
Source organism: Gossypium hirsutum (assembly GCF_007990345.1). Taxonomy (NCBI): domain Eukaryota; kingdom Viridiplantae; phylum Streptophyta; class Magnoliopsida; order Malvales; family Malvaceae; genus Gossypium; species Gossypium hirsutum. The sequence goes on along the minus strand of NC_053427.1, from coordinate 26,643,819 downwards.
GACTATATGTCCCAAAAATCTAACTTTACGAAGCCAGAACTCACTTTTACTAAACTTAGCAAATAGTTTATTTTCTCTCAAGATCTACAATATGGTTCTCAAGTGTTCGGCGTGCTTAGACTCATCCCGAGAATAAATTAGAATGTCGTCTATGAACACTACTACAAACTTATCCAAATATGGCCGAAAGATTCGGTTCATCAAGTCCATAAATATAGCTGGAGCATTTGTTAAGCCGAAAGATATCACAAGGAACTCATAATGTCCATACCTTGTCCTAAAGGCGGTTTTCGGCACATCCGACTCCTTAACTCTCAACTGGTAGTCACCGGACCTCAAATCGATCTTTGAAAACACTGTTGCCCCCTTTAACTGATCAAATAAATCATTAATCCTTGGCAATGGGTACTTGTTCTTGATAGTCACCTTATTGAGCTGACGATAATCAATGCAAAGCCTCATTGAGCCATCCTTCTTCTTTACGAACAATACAGGAGCACCCCAGGGAAAGAAACTCGGTCTCACAAATCCCTTGACTGTTAACTCTTGCAACTGAGCCTTCAATTCTTTTAATTCAGTCGGAGCCATTCTATATGGAGCAATCGAGATTAGTGCAGTCCCCGGTAACAAATCAATGGCAAACTCTATCTCCCTGTTCGGAGGCAATCCAGGCAATTCCTCTAGAAATACATCTGGAAATTCACAGACTATCAGTACTGATTCAAGCTTCAATTCAGATAGCTCAGTATTCATTACATAGGCCAGATAAGCTTCACACCCTTTCCTCATGTATTTCTGTGTAGACATGTGCGAAATCGCCATAGGCAATTTATTTGATTCATCTGTTTCAACCCACAGAATTTCACCATTTTCACATTTCAACTCTAGTGTTTTCTGTTTACAATCTACCTTGGCATCATACAATGTCAGCTAGTCCATTCCCAAAATAACGTCAAACTCATCAAATGGTAACAGCATCAGATTAGCCGAAAAACAGTGACCTTGAATCACTAATGGGCAATTCTTGCAAACCTTATCAACTAGCACATATTGGCCTAAGGGGTTCGACACTTTAATCGTAAACTCAGTAAACTCAACAGGAAACTTCTTATTAGATACTAAATTCATACAAATATAGGAATGAGTAGACCCGGGATCAATCAATGCAATAACAATAGTATCATAGAGAGAAAATGTACCAGTAATCACATCGGGAGATGATGCATCCTCTCGAGCACGTATAGCATAAGCTCTAGCAGGCGCTCTAGCTTTTGATCTCGCCACTGAATCTTTCATTACAGTTTTACTGCTAGCTCCAGTTCCAGTATTTCTTGGTGGTCTACCTCTGCTAGCGGTAGTACTCTGTCTAGCACTCTGAAATTTTTCTTCTTTAACTTTCTCCAGACAGTCTCTGATAAAATGGTCGCGAGAACCACACCTGAAAAAAAATCGCTCGTTTCCCCAACACTCACCAAAATGTTGCCTGCCACATTGCTGGCATTCGGGCTTTCTAGACCGCACATTACCCACACTTGCCACTGAAGTAGCTTGAGCTTTAGACCTCGAATATGCCCTACCATGATCTCTGTGAGAATCCCCAGCTAAAACTGTCATTCGAGGGTTTGTCTCTTTGGACCTCTTTGATTGAGATTGAAATGACTTGCTTATCGGCCTCTTTCTAGCATCTCGGGCCTTAATGGCAGCTGTTCCTCTTTCTTTGTTTAATTCTTCGGCTTTAAGAGCTCGATCAACCAATACTACAAATTCTTTCAGCTCCAGAATTCCCACAAGCACTTTAATGTCCTCATTAAGTCCATCCTCAAATCTTTTGCACATAATAGCCTCGGTGGACACACATTCCTCGGCATACTTGCTGAGTCTTACAAATTCGCGTTCATACTCTGCCACAGACATCTTGCCCTGCTTCAATTCAAGGAACTCCTTCCGTTTTTTATCAATAAATCGCTAACTTATGTATTTCTTTCTGAATTCTTCCTGGAAGAAATCCCTAGTAACCCTTTCTTTTGGCACTACTGCTACCAAAGTCTTCAACCAATGGTAGGCCGAATCTTTCAAAAGTGATACAGCACACTTTAAGCACTCCTCGGGTGTACATGAGAGCTCATCAAATACACGGGTAGAATTTTCAAGCCAGAACTCCACTTTCTTGGGATCATCGTCGATCTTTGCTATGAACTCTTCGGCCCCTTGTTTTCGAATAGTGTCGACCGGAGCTTGTTCATTCTTACCGAATCTATGCCTTGAGCAGCTACAGGAACCGTCTGAGGTATGGGAGGGGGTGGAGGAGGTTGAGCATTTGGTTTTGCTCGAAAAAACTCAGTATACCAATTGTTCATCATTTAGAGAAAGCCATCCCGAGCCTCATCTCCCTGTCTCAATGTCTCAGGACTACTTTCTACAGGCGCGGTCCCTTGTGCTGGAGCCGGTGCATTACTAGCAGCATCATCAGCCGTAGTTCCGTCGGGATCCATTACTATATTAAAACAAAACGTAGTTTAGAATAATCAGGAGTTACCACACTATCACAATATATTTATGGCATGTATAGCTAGACTTTTACACACACTATATTAGTCCGAGAACCAACTAAACTATAGCTCTGATACCACTAAATGTAACGCCCCTTACCAGAACATAACACATACCATTAAACAAAATCGAGATAGAAATATATCATCCAATTAAATAATGTATCATTATAACATATGTCTTGAACAATATTAGCCAACTTCAATGGCTTTGTACAAAGTAATTGATCAAATACTGTAACCAATATTTTAAACCTAGGCAATTATGACACGTAACAAAATAACGAAGCCTACTATACATGCCATAATTCAAAATGTTTAGTTCAAGTACCCCAAAAGTATTGATAGTGCGGGCAGATCTTCAACGATCCTTAACTCCTGTGCAAGCTAAACGACACTATAAGACAAAGAGAGAAAGGAAAGTAAGCTTATAGCTTAGTAAGTAAGTATATAAATAATAATTAAAAAATCTAATGTGTTTACACAATAACTCAAGCGTATCTACTTTTAATTTCACTATTTACTCCACTTTGATCAAGCTGTCTCTCCTGCGTCATGTTCACTAAATAAATCATAACTCGAGTTACAAAACTCAAAATTCAAATCTGTAAAATTTTCCTAAAACTAGACTCATATTACTTCTTACTAAAAGTTTTCTAGAATTTTTGGTCTAGCCAATTAGTGTAGTTTATTAGTTAAAGTTTCCCCTATTATACAGCTCGACGTATCTGACCTCTGTTCACTACGAATTGATTTTCTCCCAATAAAAAAGTCAAATATCCATGAAATTTCTTTCATGTAAAACTAAACTCCATAAGGAATCTATTAATATAAACTATATTTCTTAATTATTTGTTTAAATATTTTAATGATTTATCAAAATTAGAATAGGGGATCACATAGTCATTCTGAACAAGTCACACACAAATATAAATATCTCAAAATATAGTGTTCCTTTACTTGCTTTGTTTCTCTTACATGAGAATAGACTCATTAAGATTTAATTTAATATCTCATTCAACCTCTAATTAAATTCCTACTATTTTTGGTGATTTTTTTCAAATTCACGTCACTGCGACTGTCCAAAATAGTATTATTGCAAAATTCACTCTTTCACACTTTCTTTGTATTAACCTCATTTAGCATACATATCACAATTCATTTTCACCACATTTCACCACATTTCATACATCACAAGTATAGGTCCATGATTACAATGTCACCGTAAAATCATCCCGTTGAACACTTCGCATCAATTCTCGATACTTGGTGGTTTCAGCGCACAGCTCCACCCATCATATTTCATATAATTCGGCTCTCTTGTACACATGGTGAACACTTAGTATCGCCCATGTGACCTAGCCAAATTATCTTGTAGGTCTCTTGTCTACATGGTGTCCTTCACTTGGGATCACATATGCGACCCAACTACATTTATCTCTTCTGTAGCTCTTTTGTCTATATGGGATACATCCCGTATCACAGATGTGACCTAGCTACTACATAGTATCTCGTAGCTCTGTTGTACCCATGATGTGCACTCAGCACCATACATGTGACCTAGCTACGTTCCATCTATATTATTCAATCTTTCTGAATGTTCAACCGGGATTTCTCTCTCTATTACTTATTTCCATTCTTTCAATAGTCGATTTATGCTTCAAAATCAGCTAAAATATATATAATAGGCTGAAATATAAGAATGTAAATGAAGTTAATGTATTATTTACATACAAACTTACCTTGCTGCAAAATATGGGAATTTTACAATTTAGTCCAAAATCTTTCAAGGTCGATTCCACGCCTTTCTTGATTATTGAGCTTGAAAGCTTGGAAAAACCCTAGCTAGGGAGAACATATAAGTTTCGGCCAAGCTTAAATGAAGATGAACACATTTTTGTGTTATTTTTCCCATTTTATTTCATTTAATATACAAATGACCAAAATGTCCTTACTACTAAACTTTCTAAAAATTCCATCCATGTCCAAATTTTTGTCCATATAAAGTATAATGGTCTAATTTCCATTTAAGGACCTCTACTTAAAACCCCCATTTCAATCAAGTACTTTATGAACTAGAACACACACATTTTTCATCTATTTCAATTTAGTCCTAAACGTCAAATTAAACACCCAATTGATAAAATTTCGCAACAAAATTTTCACAAAATTATGCAATCATAATTTAAACACTAAAACTAAATCAAAATATTTTTTTCAACCTCAAATTCATGGTTTCGAAACCACTATTCCATTTTGGCCTTAAATCGGGCTGTTACAGATCCTGTTTGGAAAATATTAAGTTCTGTTTGAATAATGAATTTTAATGGAGTTAAGTTCCGTTTGAATGGTGAATTTCGATGGATATATGTGATTTCCCATATTGATTATGGTCCTACATATGTTGCAGATAGAAAATAGCTTAGACGAGCAATCCTGTTATAGCCCTCTCGAGCATTCTGTTATATAGTTCCTGCGAGCATCCTGATCAGTAGTGATTTTGCATGTGCTGCACACTACCGTAGCTCTTTGTGAGCGTCCTATTACATGATTCGATCGGTTGTGATCTAGCATATTTATGGACACAAACGCAGATCTACGTGAGTGTCCTAATATAGGCGCTTATGAGCTTCCTAACATGGCTCGCTTGAACTCCCTGTTACCTTGTCCGGTGCTTCCTGATAATAACTCTTCAGAGTTACTTGATAAGCTCTATGAGCTCCCTGATTAAAACTCTTATGAGTTTCCTGTTTAGCTCGGATAAGTGTCCTGTTACATGGCTCATCTGAGCATCCTAATATGTGACTCGAGAGTGTGCTCCCTAATTAAGTCCCCTAATGGGTACCTCAGATTATGAGTTGACAGTTTACAGTTTTGTACACCTTGTGTGTACTACCTAAGAGTCCATCAATATTTCAATAATTCAACGGATAAAACTCCTAATATGAGAAATTATGAAATTAAAAGAATTATGTATCGAATGCTTCTGAAAGTTTATAGCATGATGAGCTCATCCATGCTTATTTGATGAACATGTGAATTATGTGACTAACTTGCTTATCTGAGTGTATGTGAATAGGGAAATTTTCTAAATCATTGGGAAGCATGTTACTGTATGCTTATTTTAAATGAATATGATTGGTAAGTTTAATTCTTGATATGCGAACTTACTAAGCATTACATGCTTACTAGGTTTTCTTTTCTCTATTTTATAGTACTCGATAGCTCACAAAGGTTGGAGATTGGTCAAAGCATCATCACACTATCTACTAGCTCGTCTTGGTATAAATAGTAAACTCATTTTGGTATAATGGCATGTATAGGCTAACTTTGCCAATATTGGTATGTAAATGGTTGTTTGTAATCTAGCAATTAGAATGGCTAGTAATGGATTGATTTGGTATATTTATAAGGTTAAATTATGATAAATACATATGTGTTTAGTATGTTTAATTGAGTTATGTTAAACATGTATGTTTATAAAAGGTAAGTACACATGAATGCATGTGATGATATAATATGCTAGACGATAGAGTTGGCTTGGCTATAATGTTTGAATTAGCTGGTATAAGTTTGCAGGTATTGGTATAGGTTGTTGGAAAATTTAGGTGAGAAATAAAGCTAGGAAATGGCTTTATTTTGTCTACACAGGTAGACACACGGGCGTGTGTCTTGACCATGTGTGGCATACGGCCTGGCACATGGACATGTGGATTGGCCGTGTGTCCCCTGCATCTTAAAATTGAGAAACAGAATGCTCAGAATTGGGAATAATGGCAGAGGCAGGAGCGTGTGTCTCAGCCATGTGTGATACATAACCTAGAACACGGGCATGTGTCTTGGCCATGTGAAACCTGGATCTAATTTGAGAAAATTAAATTGACCTCACAGCCTAGCACACGGGCGTGGGGCAAACCGTGTGGCACAAGTTAGAGAGTTACACAGGTAAGGATACGGGCTAAGACATGGTCATGTGCCTCACATTGAATACCCATACGGCCTAAGACATGAGCATGTCACTTGGTCGTGTGAACCACACGGCCTACTCACATGGGCATGTAACTCTTGTATATAAGAAAAATTTTGAAATTTTGCGAAAACTTTTTTGAGATTCTGATTTAGTCCCGACTCGTTTCTAATGCTTAAATTGGGCCTCGAGGGTCTATTCAAGGGACGATATGATTAGTTCCAGATATGAACAGTAAATGATATGAATTATCTGAAAATATTCTGTAAACTCTGATAATGCTTTGTAACCCTATTCTAGCGACGGATATGGGTTAGGGGAGTTACAAGCATCATATCCCTTTCTAATATATTTTTGTGCTGATATTACTGAGATCACAGTAGATAACCCATCCAATTTACCAGATTCAACGTGAAGCAATTCACCATTCTGATACTTTAACTCAATGTATTTTTGTTTACAATTCACCACTGCATCATGCTGGGTTAGCCAATCCATTCCCAAAATCACATCAAATTTATCAAAGGGAAACAACATTAGTTCAGCCGAAAAGAAATAACCCCTTACCATCAACTGACAGTTTTTACAAACTTTATCCACCATAACATAATGGCCAAGAGGATTTGAAACTTTAACCACAAATTCAGTGAGCTCAAAGGTAAATTTTTAACAGACACTATGTAAAACCCCTCAACTGTATTCAATGCCAGAATAGGGTTACGGAGCATTACCAAATTTATTATACAATTAAACATACATTTCACATACATTTTCCATTTCCATACAAATATCATTCATAAACAATCACATTGTCCCTAATACGAGCCTACGAGGCCCTAAACATGCATTCGGGGTGGTTTAGGTCTAAACCGATAACTTAGGAATATTTTACAAAACTTAAAAATTTAAAAAAAAAATAGGGGACACACGCCCGTGTCACGGACCATGTGGACATTTGAAATGGGATCACATGGCCGTGTCCCAGCTCATGTCTGACCCCGTGTAACTCTTTGACTTGGGTCACACAACCATCCACATGCCCGTGTGACCAGCCCATGTACCCTTCGAAATGGCCACACACGCTTGTGTGCCAGGCTGTATGCTAGGCCGTGCCAAACTTGTAGGGTATACTAACTTATGCCACATGACCAAGTCACACGCCCGTGTGCTAGGCCATGTGGAGCATACTGACTTGATTTTTAAATCAATACTAGGGGACACATGGCAGTGTAACCTAACTGTTTGTCACGCATAGTTGAGACACACACCCGTGTCTCTGCCTGTGTGGACAAAAATAGGCTATTTACCAAGCCATCTTGCCACCTGAATTTGTATATAGCTACACCAAACCAAATGGCACAACACAATGCATAAATAGGCATTCAAACCAACCTCAACTAAGCCTAAATCATACCATTTTAATACCCACAAATACAAGGCACACAAATATCACAATATGTCATTCAATTTCATACCAAAACTGATAATCTCAAATCATCAATAAGACTACATTCATTTAAGCATCATCTTGCCTAAAATCACATACATACCAATCTTAATTTATCAAACATATGATACACAATTTACCAATTCACTAACTACCTTTCATCACAAGCATTTATATAGCATTTATCATATGCATAACAAAGCCATTTACACACACATATATATATAACTAAACCAACTAAAATAAGCCAAATCACTTGACTATATATACATAACTAACCACTTAACATCCATAAGCCAATTCAAATCACTAAATCCATATCAACATATACCAAGATGACCAAAATCCTATACATTCCATATAATCAAAAATATAAATTCAAAAGTACTAAAGTGATAGCTTGATAATATAATGAAGTCTCCGATGATTCCCAAATCCAAGCTAGCTTTGGTTTCACTGAAAAAGACTAAAAAATAAACAATGTAAGTTATAAAGCTTAGTAAGCTCATATGAAATAATAAGCAAACTCGTCATTCATTCAAAAATATGAATATAACATACTCCAAAGCATTTAATCACAATGTTAACATATATTCAATCATATAATTAATCACTCACAATTTTCATAGATTCAATGCTTATATGTTTTCGTACACACCTGTACTGATATGTATCTATTTCTCACTATTTCTTATCTTCGATATACTCGTTGAACCATTTGAAATACTGTCGGATACTCGGGAATCTAGCACCCTAAGTGCCACATATATAGCCAAAGCTATCTGAATCTCATATCACATATAATGCCCACTCTCAAGCTATCAACGAGTCTGCTCATGCAAGCTAACAGTCATGACGAAACTACACGGTGCTGCTCACGCAAGCTGACAAACATCAGTAACACATGCCGGATAACACAGCCACCGGTAGAATGTACGAACCAACACCCAAATCACATAACCCCTAATGACAATTCATTTGTATCCTAATCTATTCCTAAGGTTCAACCGGGATTCCATATTAGCCGAATCATCATCGAATATGCTCGTAAGGTTGTATGCATAATTTATGCAATATCAAAGCATTTGAAACACAAATATAACAACGTTTATTACATACGAATTTACCCCGATTGCTAAAATGACAGAACGGATCAACTAATCAGAAACCTTATTTTTCCCCCAATCTAAATTCAAATTTCACTTTTCTTGATCTAAGTGTAATCAAAACTAACTTATATAATTATCATTCTGTTCAATTTAGTCCAAAATACACATTAAGGTAACTTTACACTTTTGCCCCTAATATTTCAACATTTTTTACAATTTAGTCCTTATGTCATAAAAATATATATTCGTGCAATTTGGTCCCTACCCATGCTTGCCAAATTTCTATTATTACCATAGCATCCCATATTTTCATTTATTTCACAATTTAACCATAAAATTTTCACATTTCTCAATTAAAACCCTAAATGACAATTTTGTCAAAAATCACTTTACAAGTGTTGTTTATCTAACAATAAGCATACATTTTCTATCATCAAACATCAAAATACACATAGATTCATCAATGATAAGATCCAAAACCTTTAACAATTTTGCAAATTAGTCCCTGGGCTAGCTAGTTTAAGCTACAACGATCTCAAAAACATAGAAATAATCAAAAACGGATTAAAAATACATACCTAATTGAAGGAAATACAATTACCAAAAGTTGAAAGCTTAAAATGGCTTCTCAAGCCCTTAAATCAGTTGAAGAACATTAAAGATGATGACTTTTAATTGGTTTTATTTATTTTATGCTTTAATTACAAATTTCCAAAATTAACCTTTTAAAATCAATCAAATATCAATACTACCAAACCAACATCTTCTACTAACTAATTAATGGGTTAATTACCACATAAAGACCTCCACTTTCAAGTTCTTTAGCTATTAAACACTTTAGCTAATAGAACACAAGTTTTACACTTTATGCAATTTAGTCCTTTTTATCAAATTGAGCATTCAAACAATAAAATTTCTTAATGAAATTTTCACACAATCATACTATCATACCGTAGACATTAAAATAATAATAAAATAATTATTTTAACCTTAGATTTGTGGTCTCAAAACCACTATTCTGATTTGACTAAAAATGGGCTGTTACAACTCTCCCCCATAGGAATTTTCATTCCCGAAAATCTTACCAGAAAAAATGTTAGGGTACTGTTTTCTCATAGCTTTCTTGAGTTCCCATGTGGCTTCTTCAATACCATGACGTTGCCATAGAACTTTCACTAAAGCTATGCTTTATTTCTCAACATTTTAATCTCTCGAGCTAGAATTCTAATTGGTTCTTCGTTATACGTCACATCAAGTTAAATTTTCAATCTTTTTCGGAGAAATTATATGTGGCAGATCTGATGTATATTAACACAACATTGAAACATGAAACACATTGTGGATCTTTTCTAATTCTGATGGTATAGGTAGTCGATATGCCACTAGCCTTATTCTTTCGATATTTTCATACAGCTCGATAAATCGTGGACTCAACCTACCTTTACGACCAAATGGAAGAATCTTCTTCCACAGAGATACTTTCAAAAATACTTTGTCACCGACTTAAAATTCAATATCTTTACGTTTCAAATCCACATATAATTTCTGCCGATCTGAAGCTACTTTCAAATAGTCGTGAATTAGTTTCACTTTATCTTTAGTTTTTCTAATCAAATCAACCCCGTGAATCTTTTTTTCACTAAGCTCGGTCCAACACAATAGAGTTTGGCATTTACTGTAACACCCCACACCCGAGTCCTACATCGGGACGGGATAAGAGGCATTACCACACTCAAACACATGCATTCCAACGTTTTCAAATCATCAAGACCTAATCAAATTTAAACCTTTAACTAAATTCCTTGACAAAGGCCTACGAGACCTTAAACGTCCATTGGAAACCACTTGAGATCGGCTCAAGTCCTTGGCCGACTGAAAAAATTTACCCTTGAAATAGCACACGCCGTGTGTTCATTATGACACAGCTGTGCTGATGGCCCATGTGACACACTCAGCCTAAGCCTCTAGGGACATGCCCGTGTCCCATGCCCATGTGAATTAAATTCTAAATTTGAACCTACAGGGGTTTTCACACGACCTGGCACACACCCGTGCCTCTTACACAACCATGACACGCTCGTGCCCTAGCCCGTTTCTAAAAACCTTGACATTCTATTTCTCACATCAGCATCCAATAAGGGGCACACGGCCAAGGCACACGTCTGTGGCCAAAGACCGTGTCCTCCACACGGTTGAGACACACGACCGTGTCTTTGCCCGTGTGTTTACTACCATGCATTCTAACTTGAAATTTTTACGTGCAGGGGATACACGGCCAGACAACAAGCCCATGGGGCTGGCCGTGTGTCACACACGGCCTAGACATACGCCTGTGTGTCTGCCCGTGCGGACAAAATAAGCCTATTTGCCAAGCCTCTTTCCCATCCTTACTAGCACTAACCTACACAAGATCAACCAAGCCAATACAAGCATAATATATATAATGAATTCAACCACAACTATTTGAAATTTGCATCAAATGCATGTAATAATAGTAATTAATATTAGCCAACACTAATGGCGTATACAAAATGAATACCACATCCATCTTATGAGCCAACACATGTGGCTAATTTAACAAGACATTAACTAAAGATTCGAGTCCTTATACATGTCGAAAATTAAAACATTTGAACTAGCTATTATAACATCCCAAAATAAGGCATAAACAGAAAAGTGGTTACAAAACCGTAAATTCGAGATAGAAAATTTTATTAAAATTAATTTTTATAATTTACCGAGTGATTAGATGCATGTGTTGGAGTATCGATGGAAAATTTTATAGATAGCATGCTTAATTTGCTTACTAGGGTGTAATTACAAAAGTATAAATATGAGTTTTAGATGCTAAAGGATTAAATTGAAGAGTATAATTGAAGTAGAGGTCCTTAAATGGTAATTAGGTTATTAGGTTTTCATGGAAAAAAAAGGACATACATAGATAAAAATAACTAAAGTTTTAATGAAGGGTATTTTAGTCATTTGGTAATTAAAAGATTAAAAAAGGAAAAAAGATGGAAAAATGTGCCATCTTCGTCATTAGGCCAAAATTTCAAGGGTTTTTTATAGCGAGGGTTTTTTCAAGCTTCCAAGCTTCATAGTAAGTGATTCCAAGCCTCGTTTTTAATGTTCTTTATGTTTTTGAAGTCCCGGTAACTTGATTTAGCTTATTCTAGCAATAATTTAACCTAGGGTTCATATTTGGAAAAATACCCATAGGTCAAATGTGTTTATTTTGATGTATTATGGTAGAATATGAAGCATAAAATTATGTTAAATGACTTGAGCTAAGGGATTTTAAGTGAAAACGAGTAAAACGACATAATCGGTAAAAATACCTAATGGTCACAAGTACATGTTAGAGTGGGAATTTGATGTTGTTGTAGGTAAATAAATGAGCAGCATGTCATAAAACATAAGAATTAGGGATAAATTTTCATTTTTGAGCCTTGGGACAAAAGTGTAAATATGAAAAAGTTTAGGGGAAAAATCATAATTTTGCCAAAGTTAGAGTTAAGGACTATTTTGATAAATGTGAATATTAAATAAGTTAAATTTTCTATTATAGATCAAGAAGAATGAAATTCAGGGTTAGACCGAGGAAAGAAAAAGGTTGAGGACTAAATCAAAATATTTGATCGTATTTTGTATCGAGGTAAGTTTGTGGTAAATAAATGCAATGTTTTATTATTTATAATTAATGATGTTATTTTTTAGCATCTATATATTTATTTTGTAAATTTATTCCTTGATTATTCAAGTAAGAATTGACAGAGAAATGATATTTAAAAGTCCTAGTTGAACCTTAGAAATGTGTAGGATACAAATGTCATGACATTAGGGTTTAAGGATACCAAGTAAGACCATGCCAAGGCATGGCACTGGTAAGCTTTACAAGGAAAGGAAATCATGTAAGACCATGTCAAGATATGGCATTGATAAACTACTATAAGGCAAAGATCCCATGTAAGACCATGTCAAGGCATGGCAATGGTGAGTTCATAAGGCAAAGATACCACGTAAGACTATGTCAAGACATTGCAATGGTAAGTTTAAAAAGAAAAGGTACCCGTGTATCCTTAGTATTCCAAATGGTTCAACGGAAAATTCAAAGAGTGTACCAAAGGGAAGTATAACGCCCCAAAAATCCCAAAATCTAAAAATCTCTGAATCTTGAATTTTCTTTTTGTGCTTAATAATTCCAGTTAAGTGCTAATCACGCAAAGGTATGTCTTGGTCAAGGTTTGAGTTCGAATTAAGGGGTAGAAGAAATTATAAGTTAATTATTAAAAGAATCAGTGTTGGCAATGTGACAGCCCTAAAGTGACCCTAGTCGGAAAGTGGTTTCGGGACCACAAAACCGAGTCGTAAAAATGATTAATTGTTATATTCTATGCTTATTATGTGTGTACATGCATATGTCGACGTTTCATTCCCTAATTTTGCCAATTGCATGAGAAATTATTAAATAGGGATCAATATGAGACATGGTGAAATATGATAGACTAATTTTAAATGGTTTATTAGTGCATGTCAACACAAGGGTGGACTTGCATGTCAAATTGCCCAATTTTCTTTATAGTGGCCGGCCAAGATGGGTGTTGATGGGCAAATATATATGTTTAATTAGTTATTAAAATAAGAAATGGCATTATGTGAGAAAAAAATAATATTAGTGAAATAAAGGTAAGAGTGTGTTCATCTTCCTTACCTTCTTGCAAAGCCGAAACAAAAGGGGAAAGAGGAAGGAATTTGTCTAGGGCATTCGGCTATCTTGGAGGTTAAATAAGGTAGGAGTTCATGTTATTTCTATTGATTTTTATGAGAATCTAGTAGTAGTCAAGCTCTTATTGTAACCCATATGTTGATTTTTCTTTAGTTTTGGTGAGAAATTGTGCATACGGTATTATTGGATAAATGCTAAAAGGATGGTGTTTTGATATTTTGGATTGAAATATTAGAAAGGGGAAAATATGAGCTACCTAAATAGATATATGTGAATTTAAAAGATGGTATGAACAAATGTGGAGTTTTGCTAGTTTAGGATTATTCGGCCAAGTGTTTATGTGGTGGAAATTAAGTGTTAAATGGAATGAAAATGATATTATATGGGGGCATGTATATTCGGCCATATGAGTAAATATATAGATGATGTTAAATTTGATTATGTATAATGGGCCATATAGAGTACACATTGTGATATTAACTTTAATTCTCTATAATTGATCAAGTGGGTGATATTGGTTTATATGGTTGAATTCGATTTATGAATATGTACCTTGAAATAAAATATATCATCGACTATGTTACTTTGGAAGTAAGAATGCATTCGGCCTTGAGACAATTTATAAGTATTAGTTAAGGTTCTAATGTTTTGAACAAGAATGGTTGTAAGATGAAACGAAAATTATTAAAATATATATGAGTAATTAACAAGGGTGGTTGCCGTGTATATAATATTTATGTGTGTTTTATTGAAATATTTATTGGGTTAATTATAGTAATTGGATCTTAGGTGATCAATAGCCGAATGGCTTAAAGTTAGTAAAAAGCATAAGGTGAATAAAAATAAAATGTTGCCGTATGATTCTTTTGATATGAAACTATTAATGTTATGGGATATAAATAACTAGCAAGGTAATTAAACTAGTTAATTTATTTATTTAAGCTCAAGAACCTAAAGGAGAGGCGTCCAACAAGGGGAAATCGAAGGTCATCGAGTAGCCGACTTGGAATTATTTTACCCAACATAAGGTAAGTCACCAAGCATATATTTTGTATTGATCTAAATAGACATAATGTCTATGTAATTATGCCGAATGGAATGATAAATTTATATACATGTATGCATGTGGTGATGAAAGTGTTGAATGAAAAGAAAAGAGGTGAGATGTATTGAGTTGTTGATCTCGGCACTAAGTGTGCGGGTATAAACATTTATGATCATGAGATTGGCACTAAGTGTGCGGGTTTAAATTGTACAGCACTAAGTGTGCGAGTTTGATTATATAGCACTAAGTGTGCGAGTTGATTATATAGCACTGAGTGTGCAGACTTAATATATATTTTTGAATCACTATGGACACTAAGTGTGCGACATTATTGAGTTGATCACGGACAGCGGATCGGGTAAGTACCTTGAGTTCGTGACTAATAGGCGCTATGTTTATATTTGAAGTTGAGCTTGGTAAGTTTGAACCTATGTGACAATTATAATTGAAGTCACGTACATAAGATTTATCGTGGAATAGGTGAAAGGTCGTTTAGTTGTATGATTGTAACGAAAATAAAATGATGTATGAAAATGCCTCAAATATCCTATTGATTAGTATATGGAATGTGAATGCATGACTTGGTATGAGATTGAACCGATAGGTTTAAGGAACTATGGTATGGTTCGGTATGGATGGAGTAACTAGCCTCGTTCCATTTTGTTTCCTCTTGTGATAATGTTATTAATGGATGGTAGTGCATTGCTTATGACTTACTGAGTTATATACTCACTCGGTGTTTCCTTGTCACCTATTTTAGGTTTTTTGGACTCGTCTCTTTTTGCGTGATCGGGCCGTCATCGGAGTCATCACACCGGCTAGCAACTTTTGGTATCTTCTTTTTAGTCGGTCTAGGAGAACATTTCGGCATGTATAGGCTAATATGTTTTGTTGAAATTTGGTATGTAAACTTTTAGCCATGCGAAAATGGCATAAATGTTCGGTTGGATTTGGTTCTATAATGTTAGGTCGTAAGTCTTGGAAATTCGATTTTTATGCCATATGTCATGGTTGATTATTTTTGGTGTTAAAAGTCATGATATGGCAATAGTGTAGTAAGGAGATGTTTGACAATGATTAGCCTTTGGCATGGCTAGTCATGATCATAATTTGTGATATGTATGATGAATTACTAGTTAGATCAAGGAGAAATCACGAAATAGGCATAGTTGCTTTAGTAACAGATGCTGGCAGCAGCAGTGACGTGAGATTGAAAATCACTAAAAATAGTAGGAGTGGAATTAATTAATGAATAAATTATGTAATCGAAGCTCGATGAGTCTATTTTCATATAGAAGAAACAAAACGACCATATGAGCTGTATGTTAGGAGATAATTAAACTCTTGTGAAACAGGGCCAGAGCGATTTCTGGATTCCCTGTTCCGACTTTGGAAATTCATTATAAATTAACCAGAGATAATTAGAAGTCATGCCATATGTGCATAGATTCCCCTTCGAGTCGAGTTTCTATAGAAACAAACGACATCAGTAATGAAGCCCTGTACAGGGAGATATCCAAGTCGTAATGCGCAAAGGTCAGTGTAGTCGATCCCTGTAACATGGGAGGCTTTGACTAATAAACTGTACTAATTGGCCCAACCAAAAATTCTAGAAAAAAATATGTAGATGGGCATATGAGTCTAGTTTCAGGGAAAATTTACGGAACTGGATTTCGAGTTTCAGAACTCAAGATATGATTTTTAAAGCGACTAGTACGCAGATTGGCAGCTTGTCTGGGAAAATTTTTTTAAGTGGTTTGAAGTCTGTTAACACCTCGTGTTCGACTCCGGCGACGGCCTCGGGTTCGGGGTGTTACAGGCAAGTAGTTGGGCTTTTAAATAAAGATAGGGGGAAATAGTAGCAAAGAGCCTAGTAGAGGAGTGTCTAAGTGACGCCACTTAGAGTGTAGGGAGGTAGCGTTAATAGCTAGCAAGGAGGTCCAAGGCTCGAATCCTAGCTTAGTGTTTTTAGAAGTTTAATTTTGACCTTCTAGAAGGATGGAAGTAGCGTGAAAGTGGACTCCAAGGGAAGTGTTCAAAGAGAAAATTAAGGAAAGGATCAAGGGGTTATTAGGAAGAAAAATGAGGAGATGAGAAGGGAGAAGTGATGGAGCCAAATGGGAATTGGGCATGGGAAAATTCGACTATAAGGCTTATAAAAAGGTGTCGAATGCTAGGGTATGAAGCTAATGACAGAATTTTCTTCACCCTATTACCAGAAACATTTTTCTCTAAAAGCTGAAAACCCTCTGCCTTTCTTTTCTTTTTCTCCTTCATAGTGCCAAATTCTATTCTTCCTCTACCTCATTGTTGACTTTTCTTTCTTTTTCCTTGGAGCTTAATAACCCTCTTTTTCCATACAATATCGTAAAGGGCCGAACCTCTTTGGCTGAATACCCTTGCTGCAATCATTACTCCTTCTACTTCGGTCAAATCTAGTGTAAGTGTTGTTCTCCCAATCGGTTTCTTTGCTAAGTATCAAATATTGCCCCTCACTCTTTCTAATCAACTGTGGTAGGGAATTAGTATCGGATCTCGAATCTTAGCTCATAGCCGAATTGCCCTTTAGGTGTTGCGATTTTGGTAATTATTTCTCAACCATTGGCTAAGGTTGGCCGAATAGCCATAGTAAGGTAAGGGGAATTGTGTTGGATACGAGTCACCTATTATTCTGGTTTTAATAGTTACGATTGGTGCAGATCTAGGAGTTGGTCATGGTTAGTGAAGGGGCTGTTATACTTATCACGCAAGGTAAGGTTAAGATGAGATTCCGGCTTTTGGTAAAGTATTTAATAAGTATTTGAGATTAACCTTTAAGTGATATTGATTGTAGGTTTGGGCTAAGGAAATCGCAGCACGCTTGCCTACCAAGTATGTACATACACTGCACACACACTATGAATTGGCAAAAGCCAAAATGCCGAAATGCCAAAATGTCGAAAAGCTGAAAGTTTGGCTACGGTAGTCTTGCGAGTGCATGAACACTCGTAAGGGGAGACCAATACGTATCGTGAGACCCACGGGCGATTCCGTGGACTTGGGTTGTGATTTGGCCATACCGGCCAGAATGGGCTAAATGGGCCCGATGGGCTGTTGGGCCCATACTAGACAAAAACTGAATATTGATGCTATGTGATAGGAATTTGTATGTAAGCATGAATATGAATGTGACTAGGCCTAATGAGCCATATAAATGTGATTTGGGCCTAATGGGCCATATACAGGTGGTTTGAGCCTAATCGGCCATATGAATATGATTGGGCTTAATGGGCCAGATATAGGTATGTGAATTTGCTTAGGCGTTGTAAGGGGTTTTGGGCCTAGTATATGATAACTACATAAGACTTAATTAATATATTGTGACCGTCGACAAGTCAAAGGGTTAAGGTGTGGCAACGGGTATATGCATGTCTAGGATTGGATCTAGGAGGAGCTTGGTACTTAAGTGGTCTTAATGGCCCAGCTCCTCTTCTCTGGAATCCTACCTGGTGCATAGTATTCGTTCATCTTAGCTCACGGGACTTGTTAACGAGTCAAGGTAAGTGAAAACCATAATTAAGGGAAAATTATCGAAACACCCCTATGGGCGAAAATGACCAAAATACCCCTAGGTTTTGAATGTAAGTTTTATGGATGTGACATGCATACATATGATGTTCTGCTTAGGTTGCATATGGGGTGGGAACTTTGGAACAGAGGAAGTATATGAGGATCGCATGGTTACCTGACAATCGTAGATCCACCAGCAGTTTTTAAAGCCCAATATGTAAATGAAGGTAGTTCCGCAACTGGGCTACCATTGGTTTGTGGGCTCGGTTGGTCGATATTTATATCCCCACATGGTGTGACGGTGGACGGAGCTGGTGTGTAGCGGATGGATAATTTGGATGGGATTGCATTGCATGTTTGAGGATTTCTCTTTGAATGCTTATTTTTCATCGAGGGTTGTATACACTGAGTTTGTGAAAACTCACCCCCCTCTTTTATTTTATTTTCAGATGATGCTTAGTAGAAGGTTCGATGTTTGGAGGGACTTTGGCTGGCCAAATAGAAAGTTAATTTGGACTTGTTTTTTTTAAGCATATAAGTTTCTATTTAATTAAGTACTTTCAAATCAGATTGTAATAAGGCTTCCATTTTGTTATTATTTGGATTATTATTTCTATGTGATGTAATTTTCAGAAGTTGAACATAGTATCTTAAACTATAGTATATCTTCTCTGTTTCCACAACTAAATTTTTAAGTGTCATGTTTTCATCAAATCTTATATTTCAAACAAGTGATTGAAAGGAGTTCTTTTGTTAATGAAAATTTTTTTTTGCTAAAACACTTCAATGTGACACGCCGAATTCGGCCATAATGTCTGGGCCGGGTTTGGGGTGTTACATTTAGTGGTATTAGAGCATAGGTTGCAAAACTCGGGCAGTGAATTGGGCCTTATTACTTGGTTTATGTTTGTGTTTTAAAAAAAATTTTTTTGACTGGATCAGAATGTTTTGGAAAAAGGGAAGTCTTGCTGAGCGGCACACCGAGTCTCCAACGTCGAACCAAGTAAGTACTTTTACTCTTAAATTTGTTGAAATTATTATACAATAAATAGTTAGAGGGCTACTATAGATGATTTTGTTAGAATGGAACCAAAGCTCGCAGGAACTTGAAACTGTAGAGGATTTTTGAAAAAAATCTTCTCTTTAAGTACTTCCATAAAACATTGAGTTAATCATTGAAACTAACTTAGACTTCATAAAATTTCTAATCCAGATAATGCGCGAATCGACGATGAGTGCTAGAAGAGGTGCAAGGGGCTGTGGCCGATACAGTAGAAGTTTTAGGGTTGAATCGTTGGCATCGGGCCATTTGCCCAATGTTGGAGTAGAAGAGGCTCTAGCCTCACCTGTGGCTGGGAATGGACCGTATGATCGGGCCGTGGGAGAAGATGTATTGTC
The DNA here is from genome assembly GCF_007990345.1 of Gossypium hirsutum. Lineage (NCBI taxonomy): Eukaryota > Viridiplantae > Streptophyta > Magnoliopsida > Malvales > Malvaceae > Gossypium > Gossypium hirsutum. The sequence continues at coordinate 26,624,029 of NC_053427.1, read as the reverse complement.
GTAGGCAATGCTGAGAATTTTGGAAAGGGTCGTTGGGCCCAATAATGGCAGCGAAAAATGGGGGTCCATTCCGGAGCGACTTCATTCGAACGGGGCTGAGATCTTAAGCAAAAGTTGAAAAGAGCAGTGTCACTGCTTGGGGAAGAAGCCTACCAGTGGTGGCTGACAGTGAAAGAGGGCACCCAACCGGAGTCGGTCACTTGGGAGTTTTTCAAAACTGCATTCCAAGGGAAGTATGTGGGTACAAGCTATGTGATGCTAGAAGGAATGAGTTCCTGAATTTGACCCAAGGGAACAAATCGGTGGCGGAGTATGAGGCGGAGTTTTTACGCCTTAGAAGAAATTATAAGTTAATTATTAAAAGAATCAGGGTTGGCAAGTAGTTGGGCTTTTAAATAAAGACAGGGGAAAATAGTAGCAAAGAGCCTAGTAGAGGAGTGGCTAAGTGACGCCAATTAGAGTGTAGGGAGTGGCGTTAATAGCTAGCAAAGAGGTCCAAGGTTCAAATCCTAGCTTAGTGTTTTTAGAAGTTTAATTTTGACCTTCTAGAAGGATGGAAGTGGCATGAAAGTGGACTCCAAGGGAAGTGTTCAGGAGAGAAAATTAAGGAAAGGATCAAGGGGTTATCAGGGAGAAAAATGAGGAGATGAGAAGAGAGAAGTGATAGAGCCGAATAAGGAATTGGGCATGGGAAAATTTTACTATAAGGCTTATAAATAGGTGTCAATTGCTAGGGTATAAAGCTAATGACCAAATTTCATTCACCTTGTTACCAGAAACTTTTTTCTCTAAAACCCGAAAACCCTCTGCCTTTCTTTTCTTTTTCTCCTTTCTTGTGCCGAATTCTATTCTTCCTCTACCTCATTGTTGACTTTTCTTTCTTTTTCCTTGGAGCCGAATAACCCTCTTTTGCCATACAAAATCTTAAAGGGCCGAATCTCTTTGGCTGAATACCCTTGGTGCAATCATTACTCCTTCTACTTCGGTCAAATCTAGTGTAAGTGTTGTTCTCCCAATCGATTTCTTTGCTAAGTATCAAATATTGTCCCTCACTCTTTCTAATCAACTGTGGTAGGGAATTAACATCGGATCTCGAATCTTAGCTCATTGCCGAATTGCCCCTTAGGTGTTGCGATTTTGGTAAGTGTTTCTCATCCATTGGCTAAGGTTGGCCGAATAGCCATAGTAAGGTAAGGGGAATTGTGTTGGATACGAGTCACCTATTATTCTGGTTTTAATTGTTACGATTGGTGTAGAACTAGGAGTTGGTCATGGTTAGTGAAGGGGCTGTTATACTTATCGCGCAAGGTAAGGTTAAGGTGAGATTCTGGCTTTTGGTAAAGTATTTAATAAGTATTTGAGATTAATCTTTAAGTGATATTGATTGTAGGTTTGGGCTAAGGAAATCGCAGCATGCTTGCCTACCAAGTATGTACATACACTGCACACACACTATGAATCGGCAAAAGCCAAAATGCCGAAATGCCAAAATGTCGAAAGTTTGGCTATGGTAGTCTTATGAGTGCGCGAACACTCGTAAGGGGGAGACCAATAGGTTGCCTAAGACCCATGGTTGGTTCCGTGGACTTGTGTTGTGATTTGGCCATACGGGCCAGAATGGGCTAAATGGGCACGATGTGCTATTGGGCCCATACTAGGCAAAAATTGAATATTGATGCTATGTGATAGTAATCTGTATGTGAGCATGAATATGAATGTGGCTGGGCCTAACGGGCCATATAAATGTGATTTGGGCGTAATAGGCCATATACAAGTGGTTTGAGCCTAATGGGCCATATGAATATGATTGGGCTTAATGGGCCAGATATAGGTATGTGAATCTGTTTGGGCGTTGTAAGGGGTTTTGGGCCTAGTATATGATAACTAGATAAGACTTAATTAATATATTGTGATAGTGGACAAGTCAAAGGGTTAAGGTGTGGCAATGGGTATATGCATGTTTAAGATTAGATCTAAGGAGAACTTGTTACTTAAGTGGTCTTAATGGCCCATCTCCTCTTGTCTAGAATCCTACCTAGAGGATAGTATTCGTTCATCTTAACTCACGGGACTTGTTAACGGGTCAAGGTAAGTGAAAACCATAATTAAGGGAAAATTATCGAAACGCCCTTAAGGGTGAAAATGACCAAAATTCCCCTAGGTGGGATCTAGAAATCACTCTAGCCCTGTCTCACCAAAATTTAAATAGCTCGTAAAATACAACTCCTTTATTTATCTATTTCTTTCATATGAAAATAGACTCGATAATATTTAATTCTATATCTCATTCACTATCTAAATCCATTTCTAATATTTTTAGTGATTTTCCAAATTCACATCATTATTGCTGTCCGATACTGTTTTAAAGCTAATTTCACCTTTTTCATGATTTCCATGGAATAACCAGCAAGAAAGGCTAGAAGAAGGATTGGTGAGTATTATTTTCTGGGTTGCCTTTCTTAAGAGCGATGATGTTTGTGTGAGTGGCTTAAATTTGTGTAATTGAGGGTTTTTGGGACATTTTCAGTAAGGCAAAAGAAGACGGTAAGGATCTTTCCAAGACCAACTTTTGGACCTCTTCGCCCAATCGTCCATGGCCAAACTTTGAAGTACAACATGAAGTTGAGAGCTGGCAAGGGTTTCACTCTTGAAGAGCTTAAGGTATGACGTTCAATGATCCTCATATACTTCCTCTATTCCAAAGTTCCCACCCCATATGCAACCTAAGGAGAACATCATGGTTGCCTGAAAATCGTGGATCCACCGACGGCCTTTAAAGCCCAATATGTAAATGAAGGTAGTTTTGTAACCAAGATACCATTGGTGTGTGGGCTGGGTGGGTCGATATTTATATCCCCACATGGTGTGACAAGGGACGGAGCTGGTTTGTAGCGGATGGATAATTTGGATGGGATTGCATTGCATGTTTGATGATTTCTCTTTGGATGCTTGTTTTTCATCGAGGGTTGTACACACTGAGTTTGCGAAAACTCACCCCCCTCTTTTATTTTATTTTCAGGTGATGCTCAGTAGAAGGTTCGATGTTTGGAGGGACTCTGGGTGGCCAGCTAGCAAGTTAATTTGGACTTGTTTTTTTTTAAGCATATAAGTTTCTATTTAATTAAGTACATTTCAAATCAGATTGTAATAGGGCTTCCATTTTGTTATTATTTGGATTATTATTTCTATGTGATATAATTATAAGAAGTTGAACATGGTTTCTTAAACTATAGTATGTCTTTTCTACGTTTCCGCAACTAACTTTTTAAGTGACATGTTTTAATCAAATCTTATGTTTCAAACAAGTGATTGAAAGGATTTTTTTGTTAATTAATATTTTCTTTTATTTTAAGAAGGTTTTCAATGAAAACACAGTTTTCTCTAAAACACTTCAATGTGACACGCCAAATTCAGCCATAACGTCTGGGCCGAGTTTGGGGTGTTACAGGAAGGTAAGATAAGTCCATGTTCGAAAGGTTTAGGTTATCTTGGTAATTCATTTAGAATGTTGTTATTTATTTACATGCAAACTTACTAACCTTTATGCTTACTCCCTTTCTTTTTTCTCTTTTTTATAGTATCGTAAAGCCAACTCGAAAAATCGTAAGGACGTCAGAGATCGCCTCACACTATCAGCGAGTTATCTCGGTATTTTGTGACTAGAAATACTTTAAGTATGGCATGTATAGGGGCCTGGCTATTTTATGTGTATGTCCTTATGATATGATTAAAGAATGGCATGTGAATACTTGGCAATTATTAGCTTATGATATAGCTAAATAAGAACATGTTTTGGTATTATGTATGCCTAAATGAGGTTTGATGCAAAGAAACTATGAAAGAGTAAAAGTTGGCCATGGAATAGTTAGGAAACAGCTGCAGTGACGTCATTTTGAAAAATCACTAAACATTTTAGAAATAGAATTAAATTGTGAATGCAATAAAGAATTAAATTTTATTGAGTCTATTTTTATAGGAAAGAAACAGAGCAAGCAAAGGAAGTCTATATTCTGAGATATTTAAATTTTTGTATGACTGGTTCAGAGTGACTTCGTGATCCATTGTTCCAACTTTGGAAAATCACTTGAAATTTAAAAAAAAATACTTATAAGTCAAATTTTATATGTATAGATTCCTTAGTGAGTCTATATTCATTAAAAACAAATGTAAATGTTATCTGATTTCTATATAATGAGATAATTAATTTTTAGTGAAGAGAGGTCAGGTCCACTGAAGTGCAAAACAGAGGAAACTTTAATAAATAAACTGTACAAATTGGTCAAACCAAAAATTCTGGAAACATTATGATAAGAAGATATATGAGTCTAGTTTCAGGGAAAATTTACAAATTTAAATTTTGAGTTTTGTAACTCAATTTATAATTACTTTAGTGACTGTTACGCAGCTGGACAATTTTATTTTAAATAGTGACATAAATTGTTTTGATTTGTGTAAGTAATCAAAAAATTTTTAATGTTCTTGGTTCGGTCTCGAACCGTTCCAATTGCATGTTTTAGGGCCTCGAGGGCCCTTTTTAGGGATTTATTGGATGAATGTGAGCGAATTAATTTTTTTTAAAAGTAACTTTTTATGCCCTAAACATGTAAGATGAGTCTGGTCATACTCGACTCCGGCGACGGTCTCGGGGAAGGGGTGTTACATTTATTAGTATCAGAGCAAGATTTTATTCGGTTCTTGAAATATTTAGTATGAGTAAGTTTCTAGCTATACATGCCATACTTATATTTTGATAGTGTGATGACTCCTGATGATTTTAAAATGTTTTTCTTTTATAGTTTGGATCCTAAACGAGTTGGTGCAGATGATGTAGAAAGTAACGCGCCCACCCCCGTAGACGGGACGGTGCCACCAGATAGTAGTGAAAGGCCCGTTACAGTTAGTCAGGGAGGAGGGGCTCGAGAAGCCTTCTTCCAAGCTATGAATGAATGGTTTGTCGAGTTCGTTCGTACGAATCTGGCCGTTAGACCTCCACCCCCTCATGATCCTCAGACTACCCATGTAGCTTCCCTAGTCATAGATACAGTCAAAAGAGAGAAGCCACCAGTTGATAAAATTAGAAAACAAGGGCCCGAAGAGTTTCGGGCTACTAAATATGACGATGCAGAGAAAGCTGAATTTTGGCTCGAGAATACTATCAGGATCTTTGATGAGTTATCCTGCACACCTAAAGAGTGCATGAAGTGTGTTGTATCACTTTTACAAGACTCAGCCTACCATTGGTGAAAGACACTTGTGTCAGTAGTACCGAAAGAGAGGGTTACTTGGGATTTCTTTCAAGAGGAGTTCCGTAAGAAATACATTAGTCAGAGGTTCATCGACCAGAAAAGAAAAGAATTCCTTGAACTAAAGCAGGGCAAGATAACAATAACTAAATATGAACTTGAATTTGTGAAACTCATTAATTATGCTAGAGAGTGTGTGTCTATTTGAAGATGGGCTCATGATGATATTCGACTGTCAGTCGGTGTTTCAGAAATAAAAGAGTTCGTCATTTTAGTTGAAAGAGCTTGTAAGGCAGAGGAGTTGCTGAAAGGAAGGGGTAAAGTTGAAATTGAGATACAAGACACGAAGGAAAGACAGATGAACAAGTCGTTTCAGTCTAAATACAAGAGGCCTAGAGAGTTCTTTACGAGATCTAATTTTTCAGCAGGGTATTCTAGCCGAAACAGAGGTAGAAGATTTATGGGTCAGAAAGCTCAGACCACTTCAATTGCAAGTGTTGGTAGTATTCAGCCTGATAGACCTGAGTGTCCTCAATGTGGTCGATGCCATCCAGGTAAATGTCGAGCAACTGAGACTGGTTGTTTCCGCTGTGATGCATCGGATCATTTCATTTGGGAGTGTCCTGAGATGGTTAAAAGAGAAGTAATACCGAGTGTAAGATCAGACAATGCCCCCGTTAAAAGCAGACCTCAGAGAAGTTTGGGAATAGGGGCAAGTAGAGGTGCATCTAAAGATTCAGGAGCGAGATCAGATGTTAGAGCACCTGCAAGGACCTATGCTATCCGTGCTCGTGAAAAGGCATGTCCATAGAGTCTACGGGATTTGTGATTAAAGTACCGACAGTATGTATTAGTAGACAAAGTATGTAAAAATTGCCCTTTGATGATTAAAGGTTACTTTTTTTCAGCTGACCTCATGCTATTTCCATTTGATGAGTCTGATGTGATTCTTGGTATGGATTAGTTGACTGCGCTTGACATGATAGTGAATTGTGGAAAGAAATTCATTGAGTTGAAATGCGAAAATGGTGAAATTCTTCGGGTTAATTCAGATGAGTCAGATAGTTCAATTTCCATGATTTCTGTTATGTCTACTCAGAAATGCTTGAGAAAATGATATGAAGCTTATCTTACTTTTTTGTTGAATACTAAAGATCCAGAGTTGAAAATTGAATCAGTGCCTGTGGTATGTGAGTTTCATTATGTGTTTCCGGAAGAACTACCAGGTTTGCCTCGTATCAGAGAAGATGAGTTTGGTATTGAATTGGTTCCGGGTAATTTCTATTACTCCTTATAGAATGGCTCCAATGGAATTCAGAGAATTGAAAGTTCAGTTGCAGGAACTAACAGAGAAAGGCTTTGCAAGACCTAGTTGTTCACCATGGGGTGCACTAGTGCTCTTTGTGAAAAAGAAAGATGGTTCGATGAGATTGTGCATAGATTATCGGCATCTTAACAAGGTGACTACTAAGAACAAGTATCCACTTCCTAGAATTGATGATTTGTTTGATCAATTGAAGGGAGCTACTGTGTTCTCCAAGATAGATCTGAGATCCTGATATTATCAGTTGTGAGTTAAAGAGCCAGATGTTTTAAAGACTGCTTTTCGGACTAGGTATGGCCATTATGAGTTCCTTGTGATGCCATTTGGTTTAACTAATGTTCCTGCCATTTTCATGGACTTAATGAATCAAATTTTTAGACCTTACTTGGATAAATTTTTAGTTGTGTTCATTGATGATATCTTGATTTATTCTCATGATAAGATTGAGCATTCAGAGCATTTGAGAATATTTTTATAGACTTTGAGAGATAATTAGCTTTATGCCAAGTTTAGAAAAAGTGAGTTCTTGTTATAGGAAGTTGGTTTTCTTGCACATATAGTCTCAGGTGAAGGTATTAGAGTTGATCTGAGCAAGATTTCAGCCATTGTTGATTAGAAGCCTCCTAGGAATGTATCAGAGGTCAGAAGTTTTCTTGGTCTCATCGGCTATTATAGACGATTTGTAGAGGGATTTTCCATGATACCTACTCCATTGAAAAGATTGCTACAGAAAGATGTCAAGTTTGAATGGACTGAAAAATGTCAGTAGAGTTTTGACAATTTAAAGGAATTGTTGACTGAAGCTCCTATCTTAGTAAAACCAGAACCGAAGAAAGAGTTTGTGATTTACAATGATGTGTCCTTGAATGGACTAGGCTGTGTACTTATGCAAGAAGGAAAGGTAATTGCTTATGCCTCTAGATAGCTAAAGCCACATGAGAAAAATTATCCGATATATGATTTAGAGCTAGTTGCCATTGTATTTGCGTTGAAAATCTGGAGACATCACTTGTATGGTGAGAAGTGCTGAATATTTACTGATCATAAAAGTTTGAAATACTTGATGACTCAGAAAGATTTGAACTTGAGGCAAAGAAGATGGCTAGAGTTGATTAAAGATTATGAACTAGTGATCGATTATCACCCGGGTAAGGCAAACGTAGTTGCTGATGCTTTGAGTAGAAAATCTTTATTTGCATTAAGAGCTTTGAACACTAGTTTAACCTTATCGGATGACGGTTCTATCTTAGCCAAATTAAGAGCTAAGCCAATGTTTCTTGAAGAAATTTTTGAAGTTTAGAAAGATGACAGTGAGTTGCAAGCCAAAATAGCTCAGTATGAGTCGGGTATAGAGTCAGATTTTAAGATCAGTTCTGACAGTTATTTAATGTTCAAAAATAAGATATGTGTACCAAAGAATGATGAGCTTATTCAAAAGATTTAAGAGGAAGCACATAGTTCATCCAGGTAGTACAAAGATGTATAATGATTTGAAGAAAATGTATTGGTGGGTAGGAATGAAGAGAGATATCTAAGAGTTTGTTTCTATCTAGATGCTTGATATTTGAACAGGAAAAAGCCGAACATCAAGTACCTTCAGGTTTATTGCAGCTTGTGTTAGTTCTTGAGTGGAAATGGGACCGAGTTGCCATGGATTTTGTGACAGGATTGCCGTTGACACTGAGAAAGAAAGATGCAGTATGGATTGTGATTGATAAGCTAACGAAGTCGGCTCATTTTATTCCAGTTCGTATGGATTATTCACTTGACAAGTTGGCCGAGTTGTATATTTCAGAGATAGTCAGACTACATGGAGTACCGTTATCGATTATTTCAGATAGAGACTTGAGATTCACTTCGCGATTTTGGAAGAAGTTATAGGTGTTATGGTGCATTTGGATGATTAGAGTGCAGAGTGTGCATTTTCGTGCACAACGGTATTTTTTGGGCTTAATGGGCCGAAACCAGGCCAATGGGCCAATAGGCCCACTTTGGTAAAAAGGACGAGGTAAGTACTTCTGATTACTTGGTAAACGTTAGAATGAGAATGAAACCTTAGCAATAGGTAATAATTACTGAAATACCCTTATGCATTCAAAATTATGATTTTACCCCTAGGGTTATTTTTTTCTGAAAAGCATGATGTTCTGTTTCTGTATACGTATGCCATGACATATTTTTTCTGTTGCATGGGACATGGGTTTATATTGATAGAGGAAGCGTTCTGGCAGCCTCGCTGCAATTTGGTGGCCTCGCCACATATATCTGTTTTGGTGGCTTCGTCACAATATCTGGCAGCCTCGCTACAATCTGGTGGCTTCGCCACATATATATATCTGTTCTGGTGGCCTAGCCACAATATCTGTATCTGGTGACTTCGTCACAATATCTGGCAGCCTCGCTGCGATTTCTATGGTGTGTAGCGGCTGGGTGGGTCGAGTAGTCTCCCCACATGGTGTAAGGCTGGTACGGGGGTGTTATGGATGGCTCTGGGTTGGGATTTCTGCATTCATGATATATTTGTTCTGTATCTGCTATGGGCCTATGGGTTTCATCCTGATTTCTGTACTGGGCCAAGGCCCAGATAAGTCTGACTCTGAGGTTTGATCTGTTTTGGGCTATGGTTGGGTTTTGTTACACACTGAGTTTTCGTAAACTCACCCCGTTTATTAACCTTTCAGGTAATTTCCAGCCTTAGACGGATCGGAGCTGCGAGGGGCTAGGAAGAAGCCACACACACTGTTTATGTTACAGTATTGATTATTACTTTTAAATGTTTTTATGTGGGTTGTAGTAAAGCCGTTGTAATTTTTTGGATTTCAAATTTGGAATTTTATTTATTTTTCTTACAATTGCTAGTATTAGAACACGGTTTTCCAAAGCAACTACTGTTGTTCAAAACATCACGTATCCGCAATTTTTTTTAAATTAAGCTTCCGCAACTACCAAGATTTTTACAAAGTTGTTAAGAATGTTATTCAGCTGAGGTTTTCTAACAAGGTTTAAAAAGGGTATAAGTTTTTAATTATTAAGAAGGGTTTTTAATGGAAACATGGTTTTCAAAAAACACTTCAATGTGACACGCCAGATTCGAGCCAAACTTCCAGGCCGGGTTTGGGGTGTTACAAATAGGCATGGGGTAGACGAGGCTACATGGGAGCTTGAAGAGGTTATGCGAAAACAGTATCCAAATCTTTTCACAAGTAAGATTTTCGAGGACGGAAATCCCTAAAGGGGGGAGAAATGTAAGAACAACGAATACAAGATAAAAATTTTATTCCGATTAATTTTTATAATTTATTGGGTGATTAGATGCAAGTGTTAGAGTATCGATGAAAAATTTTATAGATAGCATGTTTAATTTGCCTACTAGGGCTTAATTGCAAAAGTTGATAAATATGAGTTTTAGATGCTAAAGGATTAGATTGAAGAGTATAATTGAAGTAGAGTTCCTTAAATGGAATTAGACCATTAGGTTTTCATGGACAAAAATAGACATACATTGTAACGCCCCGTACCCGAGACCATTTCCGGAGTCGAACACGAGGTGTTAATAGACTTAATTCATTACTTAAACAGCTCATACAATTCATTTTAAAATTTCCAAACAAGCTGGCTAACTGCATCACAATCGCTTTAAAGATCATATCTCGAGTTCTGAAACTCAAAATCCAATTCCGTAAATTTTTCCTGAAACTAGACTCATATATCTATCAACTAATTGTTTCTAGAATTTTTGGTCTGGCCAATTAGTACAGTTTATTAGTTAAAGACTCCCCTGTTTCAGAGTTCGACTACTCTGACCTCTGTGTATTACGAATCAGATATCTCCCTGTACAGAGCTTCAATAACTATGCTGTTTATCTTTAATAAAACTAGACTCAATAAGGAATCTGTACATATAAAGCATGACTTCTAATTAGCTTTGTAAAATTTATGGTGAATTTCCAAAGTCAGAACAGGGGATCCAGAAATCGCTCTAGCCCTATTTCACAAAAATTTAAACATCTCATAAAATATAGCTCATATACCTGTTTTGCTTCTTCCATATGAAAATAGACTCATCAAGCTTCGATTCCATAACTTATTCATTATTTAATTCCACTTCTACTATTTTTAGTTATTTTTCAAATTCACGTCACTACTGTTCATTGCTTCTTCCATATGTAGCCAAGCTACCATGTAACCCGCCCATAAGCTAACTCAGACTCAACTCAACGAGCTCAGATGCCTAGTTACATCTCTCGAACTCGGACTCAACTCAACGAGTTCGGACATTCACATCCATAAGTGAACTCGGACTCAATTCAACGAGTTTGGATGCTCAACCATCCTAGTGACATGTCACTTGTATCCTAATCTATTCCTAAGGTTCAAACGGGCTTTTTTCCTCGATCTCACATCTTTGCCGTCTTCCACGGAATATCAGAACCGATACTCGGTGATAGTTCATACTCATTAAGTAATTCACATAATTACATATTATTCAACAATAACCACAAAACATAACGTTTCATGATAATAATAAGCATCATATCATATAAAAAACATTAAATTCCTTAAAACAACAATTATGTTACTACATTTACATATGAACTTACCTCGTATGCGAAAATGGCTACTTTTACCATTTCGTCCACAACTTGGTATTTTCCCCATTTTAGCCCGAATTGTAGTTTTCCTTGCTCTATCATTTAAAATATAGTCTGATTAGGACTCACATTATTCAAATTGACCCAAACTCATATTTTAGAAAAATTACAGTTTTGCCCCTAAACTTTCACATATTTACACTTTTGCCCCAAAGCTCGTAAATTAAACTTCAGCCTATTTTATTATGTTTTATGACATGCTGATCATTTTTCCCTTCTATGGCAACATCAAATTCTCACTCTAACATGTACTTATGACTATTAGGTATTTTTACCGATTAAGCCCTTTTGCTCGTTTTCACATAAAACCGAGTAGCACAAGTTGTCTAACATAATTTAAAACCTCATATTCTATCATAAAACACCAAAATACACAAATTTCACCTATGGGTATTTTTCCAAATATAAACCCTAGGTTAAATTATTGCTAGCATAAGCTAAATCGAGCTACCGGGACTCTAAAAACGTAAAAGTCATTAAAAACGAGGCTAGAACGGACTTAAAATCGAGCTTGGAAGCTTGAAAAACCCTAGCCATGGTTTCGCCTTGCTATATTCGGCCATGGGGTTGAAGATGAGCAAAATTGGCTTTTAATTTTGTATTTTAATTCATTTTACCCCTAAATGACCAAAATGCCCTTACTACTAAACTTTCCAAAAATTCCATCCATGTCCAATTTTTTTCCGTAGACTTAGAAATTGGTAAAATTGCTATTTAAGACCTCCTCATTAATATTTCAAAACAATTTCATACTAGAAACTTCTAGAATGCAAGTTTTGCAAATTATTCGATTTAGTCCCTAATTTCAATTTAAGCACTTTATGCATAAAATTTCTTCTCGAAATTTTCACACAATCATGCAATCATATCATAAACCTTAAAATAATCATAAAATAATTATTTCTATCTCGGATTTTATGGTCACGAAACCACTATTCCGACTAGGCCCAAAATCAGGACATTACAACTCTCCCCCCTTCAGGGATTTTCGTCCCCGAAAATCTTACCAGAAAAGTGGTCTTCACTTTTAATCTCATATTCGGTGCCGAAGAACTTGCACTTAGACTGTACCTCCAATACATCTCTTCAATTTCTCATATGGTCTAAAAGCTTACAGTCTCAACTCTCAACTGTTCTTAAACTTTCAACCCTTCTCAGTTTCCCATGATATCATGACATAAAACCCGGATCTCAACTTGATTTAGTGGAGACCGGAATTCCAAGAAATCCAACAATCAAAGAGACCTGAAATTCCATGAATCTGATGAGTAGGAATTCATTCAATACAGATATGATTTATAGATCTCGCCAAACATTTAACAATAGGATACATCACATTTTCCTCTTTCCGCCATAGAAATAATTCTGATATGGCCTCAAGAATAATCCTTCTCATTTCCATCCCAATATCAACACTGACAAGGATAATTTTGATAGATCCCAATGCTCGGCTTTAACCCCTTTAACAACTCTGATTTTATGTAACATCGGATGCTCTAAACTATCACATTACCTCACTGTCTTGAAACACATCACAATTCATACAACAGTACATTACTGAAAGTCAGGAAGTCTTTACTCAATGTAGACTAGTCTAGTTCAGACGCTTTAGTTACCAATATTCTCATCTATCCGAACTCTGTCAACATGTAATAAACTTTTCAGCTTTCACAAGATGGAAACCTTATCATTCGTAGTGACTTAAACTAATATCCAACTCTTTTCTAATAAATATACACTTCTCATTCAAACTATTTACTCTTTTATCCGTACAAAATGAAATTCTATTATCAGACTTGGGAAAAATAATCCTGACATAATTGTCACATGAAATCTTTCAAATAAATAATTTACCATACCGACTGAAACTCGCGCTTTTATCACCTATGCCTTTACTGATGTCAAATCCTTACACAGAAATTAGAAAAAATCCCAATACTAAAATCACCACATTACTAAAATCAAATTAGAAGTATAGTCATATTTGACATGATTACCACGAGCTGAAGAACCCACTTCGAACATGAGTCGTAATTGACAAATTATGGAACAAAGATAACAAGAAAACCGAATAAAGAAATCCAAGATAGAGAAACTCGGAATAAATAAATCCAGAATAAAGAGATCCAGGATAAAGAAACCCAAGATACGATACTATGTCGGATAATCGAAAACCAAACTCATAGAGAAAATACGGAATACCCCGATAATTCTTCAAAGAAAGAAAGTCCCGAAGAAAACATCATTTAATCCCACTGAAATCAAATATAACAAGATCAATATATCTTCCCATACATATATATCAGATGAAGCATCAAGTAGAAGAAACAGAATCATAATATCTTACGTATTCTCTCATCAATTCTTATCAGACGAAATGAAATAGAATACTCGATGAAATAGAGCAATATAAATTATAAACCAGTCAGACTACCAATGCTTTCATCCAACACCAGAATTAGAAGACATTCCCATATAACAAGAATTTCTTCAGAAGATCAATAGCCATAGAAATATTTCTGAGAACGGGTAAACACATAGAACATCTCAAAAGAGACTGCTAAATCTATCCAGTCATAACTGTCACACTCAGATAGTTCACATTTCAATTATCATTTCCCCAACTAGTTCTGCCGTCACAAATTTCATATTAAACCATTCACTAAAGAAGGCCAGTTCTGAATAAATTTCAATTTACACTTTTCTCGACCTTGCACCTGAGTAATTCGGTTTACCAAGGAGAATTCCTTTTCTAACTGGGACAGTGCATAACTCCAATAATCTTTACGTCAATCCGATACTTTACTGGCTCTGACTTTACTTATCAGCTCATTTTCAATCTCTAATCATACTTATAATTATTCTATCACTGTACTCTTTGGGTTCTCAACCGGAAACTTATTCAATACAAATCTCATGAAATTCCATTATTAGTACCACTTCGGTAAGGGGGAGGGGTTGTAGAACCTCTGAATCGACTTTCTTATACATACACATATGACACAACTTCCATCATCATAGTAACATCATCAAAATCATGTCATTCATTCATGTTGGCTTACACCAATTTTCCTATTGTCCCATTTAGACAATATACTTCTGCATACATTCTATGTTTTCTAGACAGCTTTACTTATCCATTCATTTAATTAAATTAATTCATGCTCATGACATTATATAAGGCCAAACAAACATAGATTTTTGCATCACAATCACAACTTTCATTTCGTGCATCATCATGTACATATCATTACAATCATATAATTCAGTCCAACAATTTAACATAGATAAGTTCATTTCATTATAATCCTTTATCTCATAAAAATTATATATCATTAACATTTATCAACATTCGATGTCCAAATCAGGACAAGGACATTTTCACTCGTATCATAATATTATGACCTTTATTCATACCTCTACTACTTTCTATTTATTCCGTTCATCTTATCAAGTAAGCCACATACACTACATCATATGAGCATTAAGCAAATATGAATATTTATCACAACATGAACTTTCATCTCACATATTATCACATATGTATCATAAACTTTTATTCATACTTTTCTAAACCGAGACTTATCATAATCATAACTTTACTCAAATACCTTCATATACCATTGAACATGGTCGGCACAGCTCGGTTGGAGAGTACCCTGTCTAAATAAGACGGTACTCATACGCGTCAGAAGACATCACACTATCACAAATCAGTGGCATGTATAGCTAAACTTTTACACATGCTAGGTTAGTCCGAGAACTGACTAAACCTACTCTGATACCACTAAATGTAACGCCCCGTACCCGAGACCATTTCCGGAGTCGAACACGAGGTGTTAATAGACTTAATTCATTACTTAAACAGCTCATACAATTCATTTTAAAATTTCTAGACAAGCTGGCTAACTGCATCACAGTCGCTTTAAAAATCATATCTCGAGTTCCGAAACTCGAAATCCAATTCCATAAATTTTTCCTGAAACTAGACTCATATATCTATCTACTAATTGTTTTCTAGAATTTTTGGTCGGGCCAATTAGTACAGTTTATTATTTAAAGACTCCCCTGTTTTAGAGTTCGACTACTCTGACCTCTGTGTATTACGAATCATATATCTCCCAATACAGAGCTTCAATGACTATGCAGTTTTTCTCTAATAAAACTAGACTCAATAAGGAATCTGTACATATAAAGCATGACTTCTAACTATCCTTGTAAAATTTATGGTGAATTTCCAAAGTCAGAACAAGGGATCCATAAATTGCTCTGGCCCTATTTCACAAAAATTTAAACATCTCATAAAATATAGCTCATATACCTGTTTCACTTCTTCCATATGAAAATAGACTCATCGAGCTTCGATTCCATAACTTATTCATTATTTAATTCCACTTCTACTATTTTTAGTTATTTTTCAAATTCACGTCACTACTGTTGTCTGAATCTATTTTATGGTAAATTTTACCTATTTCATGGTTTCCATGGATTAGCTAGCAATTTGACATACATAACACCAAATATGATCATGATTAGCCATTCCAATGGCTAATCATTACCAAGCATTTCTATACCACTCAATAACCATATCATAAGACTATATATACAAAATTATTATAATGCTATACACGCCATACTCAAAATATACAAGCCATTATGCCAAGATGGTATACGGATAGTGTGAGCGAGCCTCCGACCGTTCCCGATTTCCGAGCTGGCTTGTCAAAACTACAAGGAATGAAAAGGAGGGAGTAGGCATAAATGCTTAATAAGTTCACATGCAAATAGCAAGTAACATAACCATATAAGCAAACATAAAACATCATTTGCATAATCATCACCAAGACATTCGTATCACATTTTCATTTATCATCTTACCATATTGTTGTTATATCGATTTTTCAACCCGAGGGTTAAGTACATACCTGTTCAAAGTACCCATTTCACAACACTTTCCAATACGTCCCTTTCATTTTGAGTATTCCTCCATTTTAGTAGAACTTTACCCGTTGAACACATCGGAATATAATTCGGATACATGGAAAGTTTGCACATAAGTGCCACATATGTAGCCAAGCTACCATGTAACCCGCCCATAAGCTAACTCAGACTCAACTCAACGAGCTCGGATGCCTAGTTACATCTCTCGAACTCGGACTCAACTCAACGAGTTCGGACATTCGCATCCATAAGTGAACTCGAACTCAACTCAACGAGTTCGGATGCTCAACCATCCTAGTGACATGTCACTTGTATCCTAATCTATTCCTAAGGTTCAAACGGGCTTTTTTCCTCGATCTCACATCTTTTCCATCTTCCACGGAATATCAGAACCGATACTCGGTGATAGTTCATACTCATCAAGTAATTCACATAATTACATATTATTCAACAATAACCACAAAAAATAACGTTTCATGATAATAATAAGCATCATATCATATAAACAACATTAAATTCCTTAAAACAACAATTATGTTACTACATTTACACATGAACTTACCTCGTATGCGAAAATGGCTACTTTTACCATTTCGTCCACAACTTGGTATTTTCCCCATTTTAGCCCGAATTTTAGTTTTCCTTGCTCTATCATTTAAAATATAGTCTAATTAGGACTCACATTATTCAAATTGACCCAAACTCATATTTTGGAAAAATTACAGTTTTGCCCCTAAACTTTCACATATTTACACTTTTGCCCCAAAGCTCGTAAATTAAACTTCAGCCTATTTTATTATGTATTATGACATGCTGATCATTTTTCCCTTCTATGGCAACATCAAATTCTCACTCTAACATGTACTTATGACTATTAGGTATTTTTACCGATTAAGCCCTTTTGCTCGTTTTCACTTAAAACCGAGTAGCACAAGTTGTCTAACATAATTTAAAACCTCATATTCTATCATAAAACACCAAAATACTCAAATTTCACCTATGGGTATTTTTCCAAATATAAACCCTAGGTTAAATTATTGCTAGCATAAGCTAAATCGAGCTACCGGGACTCCAAAAACGTAAAAATATTAAAAACGAGGCTAGAACGGACTTAAAATCGAGCTTGGAAGCTTGAAAAACCCTATCCATGGTTTCGCCTTGCTATATTCGGCCATGGGGTTGAAGATGAGCAAAATTGGCTTTTAATTTTGTATTTTAATTCATTTTACCCCTAAATGACCAAAATGCCCTTACTACTAAACTTTCCAAAAATTCCATCCATGTCCAATTTTTGTCCATAGACTTAGAAATTGGTAAAATTGCTATTTAAGACCTCCTCATTAATAGTTCAAAACAATTTCATACTAGAAACTTCTAGAATGCAAGTTTTGTAAATTATTCGATTTAGTCCCTAATTTCAATTTAAGCACTTTATGCATAAAATTTCTTCACGAAATTTTCACACAATCATGCAATCATATCATAGACCTTAAAATAATCATAAAATAATTATTTCTATCTCGGATTTTGTGGTCACGAAACCACTATTCTGACTAGGCCCAAAATCAGGATATTACATACATAGATAAAAATAACTAAAGTTTTAATGAAGGGTATTTTAGCCATTTGGTAGTTAAAAGATTAAAAAAGAAAAAGATGGCAAAATGTGCCCATCTTCTTCATTAGGCCAAAATTTCTAGGGCTCTTCATAACTAGGGTTTTTTCAAGTTTCCAAGCTTCATAGTAAGTGATTCCAAGTCTCAGTTTTAATGTTATTTACGGTTTTTAAGTCCCGGTAACTTGATTTAGCTTATTCTATCAATAATTTAACCTAGGGTTCATATTTGAAAAAATACCCATAGGTGAAATGTGTTTGTTTTGATGTTTTATGGTAGAATATGAAGCTTGAAATTATGTTAAATGACTTGAGCTAAGCGATTTTAAGAGAAAACAAGTAAAACGACGTAATCAGTAAAAATACCTAATGGTCATAAGTACATGTTAGAGTGGGAATTTGATATTGACGTAAATAAATAAATTATCAGCATGTCATAAAACATAAGAATTAGGGATAAAGTTTCATTTTCGAGCCTTGGGGGAAAAGTGTAAATATGCAAAAGTTTAGGGGCAAAATCATAATTTTTCCAAAGTTTGAGTCAAGGACTGTTTTGATAAATGTGAATATTAAATAAGTTAAATTTGCTATTATAGATCAAGAAGAACGAAATTCGAGGTTAGACCGAGGAAAGAAAAAGGTTGAGGACTAAATCAAAATATTTGATCGTATTTTGTATCGAGGTAAGTTTGTGGTAAATAAATGCAATGTTTTATTATTTATAATTAATGATATTATTTTTCAGCATCAATATATTTATTTTGTAAATTTATTCCTTGATGATTCAAGTAAGAATTGATGGAGAAATGATACTTAAAAGTCTCGGTTGAACCTTAGGAATGTGTAGGATACAAATGTCATGACATTAGGGTTCTAGGATACCAAGTAAGACCATGCTAAGCCATGGCATTGGTAAGTTTTACAAGGCAAGGAAATCATGTAAGACCATGTCAAGACATGACATTGATAAACTATTATAATGCAAAGATTCCATGTAAGACTATGCCAAGGCATGGAAATGGTGAGTTCATAAGGCAAGGATACCATGTAAGACCATGTCAAGACATGGCAATGGTAAGTTTAAAAAGGAAAGGTACCCGTGTATCCTTAGTATTCCAAATGGTTCAACAGAAAATTCAAAGACTGTACCAAAGGGAAGTTAAGATAAGTCCATGTTCGAAAGGTTCATGTTATCTTGATAATTCATTTAGAATGTTGTTATTTATTTACATACAAATTTACTAACCTTTATGCTTACTCCCTTTCTTTTCTCTCTTTTTTATATTATCATAAAGCCAACTAGAAAAATCGTAAGGACGTCGGAGAATGCCTCACACTATCAACAAGTTATGTCGGTATTTTGTGACTTGAAATACTTTAAGTTATGGCATGTATAGGGACTTGTCTATTTTATGTGTATGTCCATATGATATGATTAAAGAATGGCATGTGAATACTTGGTAATGATTAGCTTATGATATAGCTAAATAAGAACATGTTCTGGTATTATGTATGCCTAAATGAGGTTTGATGCAAAGAAACTATGAAAGAGTAAGAGTTGGCCATGGAACAGTTAGGAAATAGCAGCAGTGATGTGGTTTTGAAAAATCACTAAAAATTGTAGAAATAAAATTAAATGGTGAATGAGATATAGAATTAAAGTTTATTGAGTCTATTTTTATAAGAAAGAAACAGAGCAAGCAAAGGAAGTCTATATTCTAAGATATTTAAATTTCTGTAATACTGGTTCAGAGTGACTTCGTGATCCCCTGTTCCAACTTTGGAAAATCACTAGAAATTGTACAAAAAGAATTATAAGCCAAAGTTTATAGATTCCTTAGTGAGTCTATATTCATTAGAAGCAAACAAAAACATTATCCGATTTCTGTATAATGAGATAACCAATTTTTAGTGAAGAGAGGTCAGGTCCGCTGAACTGCGAAATAGAGGAAACTTTAATGAATAAACTGTACAAATTGGTCAAACCAAAAATTCTGGAAAAATTATGATAAAAAGATATATGAGTCTAGTTTCAGGAAAAATTTATGGATTTAAATTTTGACTTTCGTAAATTGAGTTATAATTAATTTAGTGACTATTACGCAGATGGACAGTTTTATTATGACTAGTGAAATAAATTGTTTTGATTTGTGTAAGTAATCAGAAAATTTTTAATGTTCCCATTTTGTCCCAAACCGTTCCAATTGCACGTTTTAGGGCCTCGAGGGCCCTTTTTAGGGATTTATTGGATGAATGTGAGCAAATTAATTTTTTTTAAAGTAAATTTTTTATGCCCCAAAAAGTAAAATTTTTTTATGCCCCGAAAAGTAAGATAAGTCTGGTAACGTCTTAAGATAAGTCTGGTAACGTCTCGTGCTCGACTCCAGCGACAGTCTCAGGTAAGGGGTGTTACAGCTATACGAAAAGCTTCAGGTGATAGTGTGATCACTGTCTCCAACGCCTCTTGATTCCTGATACTAGCTTGACGGTACTATAAGAAAATGGAAAAGAAGGGAGTAATCATAAAGCTTAGTAAGCTCACATGCAAATAATAAACAACATAACTCATAAATTAAATTAAGGCAAAGTTTCATAAGCTTAACTTTCTTATACACACTCTTACCACAAGTATTTAACATATCGAATTCTCTATTCAAGAATTTTACGTACATACCTATACCAACTCATAATACAATTGCATAATTCACAATATTGACTTAGTCGGCAGATAACTACTAACTTACCCGTTGAACACTAGGAATCTTATTGGATACTCAGACATCTTACACATAACGCATTATATGTAGCCACATGCTACCTTATTAATACACCAAATGTTTCTCATTCTCGAGCTAATCACAAGCCTTCTTACACAAGTTGAAAGTCAAGACGTAACTACACGGGCTGCTCACACAAGCTGACAAGGTACCCGTAACAGATGCCGGGTTACCCAGCCACCGGTAAAACGTACGTGACTAGCGCCCAGATTTATAACATCACACATCACATATACAAATGAGCTCATAACCACATAGTTCCTAGTGACAAGTCACATTGTATCCTAATTTTATTCCTAAGTTCAAACGGGATTTTTCTCGTAGACTTACCTTCAACAAGTTCAGTCACATAAGCAGTTACATATTTTCATGATAAAAGCGTTACCACATAATCCCGCATAACAATAAAAAGAGTAATGTAAGTTACCTTCAAGCGTAGAAATTACAATTCATGCATCAATTAAGCATTTATACATGATTCACATTGCATTATTTACGTGTGCACTTACCTCGGTACAAAATTTGTAAAAACGAGTCTAGTCTTCGTACACCTTGTTTTTCCCCCGATCAAGGTCCATTCCTCGTTTTTCTTGATCTAAAAGGATAAAAATTCACTAGAAAAGTTCACATAATCAACAATTCACATTCTTGGCAAATTAACCATTTTACCCCTAAACTTTCACAACATAACCATTTTACCCCTAGGTCCAAAATTTGATTTTTATCGAATTTCCTTATTAGCCAAGCCTAACCGACCATTTATCTCTCTTATGACAACCCAAAATTTCAAATATTTCACAACATTACCATCTATTTTACAAACTTTACAAAATGGTACTATTAAGGTTTTCATAAGAAATCCTTTCACCAAAGTTGTTCATTTCACCACTATGATTCATTTCCTTCCATAAAATTTTAGAAAACAACATAAATGCTCTCATGGTAAAATCCTGGAGTTTCAACCATTTTGCAAAATAGTCCCCTCATTTCAAAGCTCATGTTACAAGGGTTCTAAAAATGCAAAACTCATCAAGAAAGACCATCAAAATCACTTACTTGTGAGGGCTACAAGTTACTGAAATTTCAAGCTTCCAAAATCCCCATTTTTTCTAAAAAAATTTTTGGTGGAGAATAAGGGAAAAATGAAAAAGATGATGGCTAGACACTAGGGTAATATTTTACTATGTAATAAGTTACCTAACCATTGACCATTCTAATTTCTTATCCCCTATGGCCGGCCATCAGCTACTAAAGGGTCTATTTACCCTTTAAAGACCCTCCATTTTGGTTCTCTAGCTATTTAACACTTTTAGCTATCAAAATAGGACTTTTTTACTTTATGCGATTTAGTCCTTTTTCGTAATTAAGCTCACAATCGCTAAAATTAGCTCATCCAAATTTTCATGCACTAATATAATCATACTATAACACATAAAATAATATTAAAAATAATTCTCTGACCTTGGATTAGTGGTTCCGAAACCATTTTTCCTATCAGCCCCAAATTTGGACTGTTACATTTCTCTCTCCTTAGGGATTTTCGTCCCCGAAAATCTTACTAATGAAAAGGTTTGGGTATTGATCTCTCATAGTCTCCTAAGGTCCCATATGGCCTTTTTAACCCCATGTCTATGCCATAGCAATTTCACAAGTGCTACACTTTGGTTTCTTAATTGTTTGACTTCCTGAGCCAGAATCTTGACCGGTTCTTCACCATAAGTCATGTCTGGTAGAATTTCAACTTCAGATGGTGAAACTACATGCGTTGGATCTGATTGGTATTGGCATAACATAGACACATGAAACACATCGTAAATCTTTTCTAACTCAAACGGTAAGGCTAACTGATATGCCACTAGCCCTATCCTTTCGGTAACCTCATATGGTCCAATAAAACACGGACTCAATTTGCCCTTTCGACCAAACCTCAAAACTTTCTTCCACGGAGATACTTTCAAAAATACCTTATCACCAACTTGAAACTCGATCTTTTTTTGTTTCAAATTGGCGGAGGATTTCTGCCTATCCGAAGCGGCTTTCAAGCAATCATGGATTACTCTTACTTTTTCTTCAATTTTTTTGATTAGATAGACTCCGTGGATTTGGCTCTCTTTGAGTTCAGTCCAATACAAAGGCGTTCGGCACTTACGCCCATACAAAGCCTCATAAGGCACCATTTTCAAACTCATCTAAAAACTGTTATTATAGGCAAATTCTACTAACGGTAAATACCTTTCCCAACTGCCTTGGAATTCCAATACACAATATTGGATCATAGCTTCTAATACCTGGATTACTCTCTCTAACTGACCATCGGTTTGCGGATGGAAAACGGTACTAAAACTCAATCTTGTACCTAAAGCCTCTTGAAGCTTCTTCCAAAATCACGATGTGAATCTCGGATCTCTATCTGATATGATCGACAAAGGTACTCCATGAAGTCTCACAATTTCAGAAACATACAACTAGGCTAACTTATCGAGTGAGTAGTCGGTGCGTATCAGAATAAATTGAGCTGACTTTGTTAACCGATCCACCACAACCCAAACATCATCTTTCTTTCTTGGTGACAACGGTAGTCCCGTCTCAAAATCCATAATAATCCGATCCCATTTCCACTCGCAAATCGTCACAGGTTGAGGTACGAATTGTCACAGGTCGAAGTAAACCAGAGGGTACTTGGTGTTCGGCTTTCACTTGTTGACATATCAAGCATTTCGAAATGAACTCTAAGATATCCTTTTTCATACCCGGCCACCAATATAGTCTCTTTAAGTCATTTTACATTTTGGTACTTCCCAGATGGATTGAAAAACGACTACTATGAGCCTCGCTTAAGATCTTATGAATCATTTTGGTACTTTTAGGAACACAGATCCTATTTTAGAACATCAAGTATCCATTAGAATTAATCCAAAACTCTATTTCTACACCCAATTCACATTGGACTCTTTTGGCCTGTAACTTGCTGTCACACCTTTGAGCTTCATATATTTCTTGGAAAAACATCGGTCTCGCTTTCAATTCAACTAAAATTGAGCCATCATCCAATAAAGATAATTGAATGTTCATAGCATTTAATGCAAACAAGGATTTCCTACTCAAGGCATCGACGACCACATTCGCCTTTCCCGGATGATAGTCAATCACTAACTCGTAATCCTTTATTAACTCTAGCCACCTCCGTTGCTGCAAGTTTAACTCCTTTTGATTCATCAAGTACTTTAGGCTTTTATGATCGGTGAATACTCGACATTTCTCGCCATACAAATGGTGTCTCCAAATCTTTAACGCGAGCACAATGGCGGCTAGCTTCAAAGCATGGGTCGGATAATTTTTCTCATGTGGTTTCAACTGCCTCGAGGCATAAGCTATAACCTTGCCTTCTTGTATTAGTACACATTCGAGACCATTTAACGATGCGTCACTATAAACTACAGATTTTACTTTTTTCTGACCATTTGAATTTGACATCCTTCTGTAATAGTCTCGTCATTGGAGTAGTGATTATGGAAAATCCTTTAACAAATCTTTGGTAATAGCCAGCTAAGCCCAAAAAGCTTCTAACCTCCGATACATTTCTCAGAGGTTTCCAATCGACAATAGCTGTGATCTTACTCGGATCAACTCAAATCCCGTCACCAGACACAATATGCCCTAGAAATCTGACTTCTTTGAGCCAAAACTCACTCTTACTAACTTAGTATACAATTGTTTGTCTCTCAGAATCTGAAACACTGTCCTCAAGTGATCGGCATGTTCAAACTCATTACAAGAATAAATCAAAATATCATTGAAAAACACTACAACAAATTTATCCAAATAGGGTAGGAAGATGCGATTCATTAAATCCATGAAATTTGCATGGGCGTTCATTAATCCAAAAGGCATCACTAAAAATTCATAGTGACCATACCTCGTCCGAAATGCAGTCTTCGGCACTTCTGAGTCCTTAACTCTCAACTGATAGTATCAGACCTCAAATCTATCTTGGAAAACACAGTAGCTCCCTTTAATTGATCAAACAAATCATCGATTCCTGGTAAATGATACTTGTTCTTAACTGTAACCTTGTTGAGTTGTCAGTAGTCTATACATAGTCTCATCGATTATCCTTTTTCTTTATGAAAAACACTGGAACACCCCATGAAGAATAACTCAGTCTCGTAAAACCTTTGTGGGTTAATTCTTGCAACTGCACTTTCAACTCCTTTAACTCCATTGGAGCCATCCTATATGGAGCAATCGAAATTGACGTTGTACTAGGGACTAACTCGATACCAAACTCAACTTCCCTAGTTGGGGATAATCTAAGCAATTCTTCCGGAAACACATCCGGGTACTCACATACCACTGGCACTGACTCAATCTTCGATTCAGATACTTGGGTATTCAACACAAAAGTGAGATAAGCTTCGCAACCTTTTCTCAAATATCTCTTTGCAGTCATCGACGATATCACTACCGGTAAGTTATCTGGTTCACTCGGTTCAACCCAAAAAGTATCCCCATCTTCACATTTCAACTCAATAGATTTTCTTCCACAATCCACTACAACACCATGAGAGTTTAACCAATCCATACCAAGGATTACATCAAACTCATCAAACGGCAATATCATGAGATCAGCCAGAAAAACAATGGTCCTTAATTGTCAGGGGACAATTTCTATATACTCGATCAACTAACACATGTTTGCCTCACGAGTTAGATACTTTTACCACAAATTCAGTAGACTCAACTAGCATGTTCATACTAGGTACTAATTTCATGGAAATATATGAATGGGTGGATCCCGGATCATTTAAAGCAACCACAGTATTTACACTCAGGCCTATTAGGTTGAACATTGCCCACACTCGTTACCGAAGTAGTCTCAACCTTATGTCCTGAAGACTGTTTCCCTTGGTTTCTAGATGAGAATCTAGGTGAAGCAATCAATTGACTATTAAATTCCTTCTATTTCTTAGATGAAGACTGAAATGATTTACCCATCTATCTATTCTTTAAGTCGCGAAACTCCATTTCAGGCTTCCTTTTTCCTTGACCAATTCTTCGGCCTTACAAGCTCTCTCTACCAGTACTACAAATTCTCTCAGTTTAAGGACACCCACAAGCAATCAGATGTCTTCATTTAATCTGTCCTCGAATCTTTTACACATGATGGCCTCGATCGATACACATTCTCGAGTGTACTTACTAAGTCTCACGAACTCACACTCATAATCGGTCACCGTCATCCGACCTTGTTTTAACTCGAGAAATTCCTTTCATTTTTGGTCGATGAACCGTTGGCTAATATACTTCTTTCGGAACTCCTCTTGGAAGAATTCACAATTGACTCTCTCCCTTAGTATAACCGACACAAGGGTGTTCCACCACTTGTGTGCTAAGTCTCTTAGAAGTGATACGACACACTTCATGCATTTATCCGGTGTGCATGACAATTTATAAAATACCCTGATGGTATTTTCAAGCCAAAACTTTGCCCTTTCGGGATCGTCATCTTTATTAACACAGAACTCCTCGGCTCCATGCTTCCGGATCTTGTCCATTGGGAGTCTATTCAACCTTACGAAATCCATACCCTGGGGTGCTACTGGGATAGGTTGAGGAATAGGTGAGGGTGGAGGGGGTTGAGCATTCGGGTTCGCTCGAACGAACTCTGTGTACCAGTTATTCATCATATGGAGAAAAGCCTCCCGAGCCCCTTATTCTCCTCCTTGACTAATCGTGGGAGGTCAGTTATCAGTCGACACTGCACCTTCAGTGGGAGCCGGTGTGTTACTCTCAACATCATCTGTCATTGTTCGATCGGGATCCATTACTATATGAAAAACACAATTTAAACTTGTCAGGAGTAATCACACTATCACAATATATGTACGGCATGTATAGCTAGACTCGAATACACGCCATGTTAGTCTGAGAACTGACTAAACCGTAGCTCTGATACCAGTAAATGTAACACCCCACACCCGAGTCCTACGTCGGGATGGGATACAAGGTGTTACCACACTTAAAGACATGCATCCCAACGTTTTGGAATCATCAAGACCTAATCAAATTTAAAACTTTAACTAAACTCCTTAAAAAAGGCCTACGAGACCTTAAATGTCCATTGGAAACAACTCGAGACCGGATTAGGTCCTTGGCCGACTAAAAAAATTTACCCTTAAGGGCAGACGCCCGTGTGTTCATTATGACACGGTCGTGCTGATGGCCTGTATGACACACACGGCCTAAACATCTAGGGACACGCCCGTGTGAATTAAATTCTAAATTCGAACCTACAGGGGTTTCACACGGCCTAACACACGCCCGTGTCTATAGTCCGTGCCTCTCACACAGCCATGAAACGGTCGTGTCCTAGCCTGTGTCTAAAAACCTTGACATTCTGTTTCTGATGTCAGCATCCAAGAAGGGGCACATGGCCAAGGCACACACCCGTGGCCAAAGGCCGTGTGCTCCACACGGCTGAGACACATGACCATGTCTCTTCTCATGTTTTTAATACCATGCATTCTGACTTAAAATTTTTATGTGCAAGGGACACACGGTCGAACAACACACCCATGGGGCTGGTTTTGTGTCACACACGACCTAGACACATGCCTGTGTGGACAAAATAAGGCTATTTACCAAGCCTCTTTGCCACCGTTACTAGCATTAACCTAAACAAGATCAACCAAGCCAATACAAGCATAATATATATAACGAATTCAACCACAACCATTTGAAATTTGTATCAAATGCATGTAATAATAATTAATATTAGCCAACACTAATGGCCTATACAAAATGAATATCACGTCCATCCTATGAGCCAACACATGTGGCTAATTTAACAAGGCATTAACTAAAGATTCGAGTCCCTATACATGCCAAAAATCAAAACATTTGAACTAGCTATACCAAAAACTTCAAGTGATAGTGTGATCACTGTCTCTGACGCCTCTTGATCCCCGATATTAGCTTGATGGCACTATAAGAAAATGGAAAAGAAGGGGGAAGCATAAAGCTTAGTAATCTCACATCCAAATAATAAACAACATAACTCTAAAATTAAATTAAGGAAAAGTTCATAAGCTTAACTTTCTTATACACACTCTTACCACATGTATTTAACATATCGAATTCTCAACTCAAGAGTTTACGTACATCCCTGTACCAACTCGTAATACAATTGCATAATTCCCAATATTGACTTAGTCGCCAGATAACTACTAACTTACCTGTTGAACACTATGAATATTATTAGATACTCGGACATCTTACACATAATGCATTATATGTAGCAACATGCTACCTTATTTAATACATCATGTGTTGCTCGTTCTCAAGCTAATCACAGGCCTGCACACACAAGCTGACAGTAAAGACATAACTACACGAGCTACTCACACAAGCTAACAGGTACCCTCAACACATACTAGGTTACCCAGCCACCGGTAGAACGTACGTGACTACCGCCCGGATTTATAAAATCACACATCAAATATACAAATGAGCTCATAACCACATAGTTCCTAGTGACATGTCACATTGTATCCTAATTCTATTCCTAAGTTCAAACGAGATTTTTCTCGTAGACTTACCTTCAACAAATTCAATCACATAAGCAGTTACATATTTTCATGATAAAAAGGTTACCACATAATCCCGCATAATAATAAAAAGAGTAATGTAAGTTACCTTCAAGCGTAGAAATTACAATTCATGCATCAATTAAGCATTTATACATGATTCACATTGCATTATTTATGTGTGCACTTACCTCGGTACAAAATTTGTAAAAACGAGTCTAGTCTTCGTACATCTTGTTTTTTCCCCAATCAAGGTCCGTTCCTTGTTTTTCTTGATCTAAAAGGATAAAAATTCACTAGATAAATTCACATAATCAACAATTCACATTTTTGGCAAATTGACTTTTTTGCCTCCAGACTTTCACAAAATGACCATTTTACCCCTAGGTCCAAATTTTAATTTTTATCAAATTTCCTTATTAGCCAAGCTTAACCGACCATTTATCTCTCTTATGAAAACCCCAAATTTCAAATATTTCACAAAATTACCTTTTATTTTACAAACTTTGCAAAATGGTACTATTAGGGTTTTTATGAGAAATCCTTTCACCAAAGTTCTTCATTTCACCACTATGATTCATTTCCTTCCATAAAATTTTAGAAAACAACATAAATGCTCTCATGGTAAAATCCTAGACTTTCAACCATTTTGCAAAATTGTCCCCTCATTTCAAAGCTCATGTTATAAGGGTTTTAAAAATGTAAAAATAATCAAGAAAGACCATCAAAATCACTTACTTGTGAGGGCTACAAGTTACTAAAATTTCAAGCTTCCAAAAACCCCATTTTGGCTAAAATAAATCAGTGGAGAAGAAGGAAAAAATGAAAAAGATGATGGCTAGACACTAGGGTAATATTTTACTATGTAATAAGTCACCTAACCATTGACGATTTTAATTTCTTGCCCCCTATGGCCGGCCATCAGCTACTAAAGGGTCTATTTTCCCTTTAAATACCCTCAATTTTTGTTCTCTAGCTATTTAACACTTTTAGCTATCAAAATAGGACTTTTTTACTTTATACGATTTAGTCATTTTTCGCAATTAAGCTCACAATCGCTAAACTTAGCTCATCCAAATTTTCATGCACTAATATAATCAAACTATAAGACATAAAATAATATTAAAAATAATTTTTTGACCTCAGATTAGTGGTTTCAAAAACATTGTTCCGATCAGCCCCAAAATCGAACTGTTACATTTATGACCATAAAATGCTTAATACAGTGCCATCTATGTGCTGGATTGAAAACTCTTGTTATACGTGAATTCAACCAATGGTAAAGATTTCTCCCAATTGCCTTCAAACTCTAAAACACAGTAATGAAGCATATCTTCAAGAAACTGAATTACTCTCTCAGACTAACAGTCTGTTTGCGGATAAAATGTAGTACTAAAGTCTAACCTTGTACCCAAAGGTTCTTGCAATTTCTTCCAAAATCGTGACGTAAACCTCGGATCTTTACCTGAAATAATAGAAACTGGCACCCTATGCAATCTACTGATCTCAGAGATGTACATTTCAGCTAATTTATCGAGTGAAAAGTTTGAACGTACCGGAATGAAATGTGCTGATTTCATCAGTCGATCAATGACAACCCAAATTGATACGAACTCGTTTCGATGATGATTCGATTCGTAATGTTACCCAATCGTGAATTTGAGTAAATCTGAACGGTTGGCAAAAAGTGGTTTAAAATTATGAAAGATAGGCTCAAATGGAATAGGCTCAAATGGAATGGTTTCAAATAGGTTATGGAATTAAAGAATTGGATTTCGGCTAAGGCTTAAGAGTGAACCAACAATATGGAATTGTTGACCCGAAAATTAGACAAACACTTAGGTTGAAATCGATGGAAATGAAAATGGATAGTTGGATAAAAACCTTTACATGCTATCTATACATGATAGTAACCAAAGGTAAATTTTAACGCCACACTTAGAAAAGTGATAAGTTCAATTAACAAGGAAAGCAGAGACGCCACAAGCAAAGCTTGATAAGTCAGATCATTTTTGAAAGAACAAAGAGAATTGGATAACTCACAAAACTCAAATATAGCATAAATTCAACAAAAGGTTTTTTTATTTTTTTACAATAGGCTGATTACACATATTTATAGTATCGAAAAGGTTTAGCTGAATAGTCACATATGATCATCTTAATGAGCTAATAATGAGCTGAAATAAAGCTCAAAAACTCTTGGAATGTTAAACTAAGTAACTCCATCCTTCAATACTCTTCAATTCAACTGAATCAATAGACTTGAATGCTTAGGAAAAACCTTTTAAGTCTCCATAGTCAGCCGAATGGTCACCGGCAGCTTTAATGAAGAATTAACTCATGAAGTGATCACTTTAATCATCAATCAGTTATGGAAGATGAAAGAGGCTGCTGCTGAATTTAAGAAGGTGCAATGCTTCCTTTACTGAATGATAACAACTCATTTTAATGAAGAATAATGTTTCCCTTTGTATGTAACCAAAATTCACATGAAAATTCTCTTTAATCAATTTGTAATAGCCCTTGAATGTAATGGTTTCAAGCTGAAAAGACACCTGAAATTAAACACATTAAAACAGACATATTAAACACATTTAAACACATAAAACACATTAAACATTTATCTTAAATAAATAAAATTAAAACTTAAAAATACATGCATCACTAAATTATTCTAGCAACTAGATAATTGAAAAGAAGCATAACTTAAACAAGTTCATTAACTCAATTATTTAAACTAATATGAGTTGAATAAAATCTAGCAAATCATTTATTAAACTAAGTATTTTAGCAATTAAAACAACTGAATTAATTAACTAAACATATTAAAAGTTCAATCTAGTAATTATTTAGCTCAAAACACCTAAACTAAATAAAACTAAAATTGAGCTGAAACCAAATTAAATATTCTAGCAAATTGATGCACAAGCTAAAACCGAATAATGTTGAGCTCAAAAAACTTGAATGAGCTATGAAAAAGCTAAATGAGCTTGTAGCAAATTGCATGCAACACTTGAATTGAACATCATTGATCGTTCGATTAGTCCAGCAATGGTTTCCAACCCAAGTTTGCTTAATTAAGACCTGCACACAAATTAACAAACTGAAATTAGTTTTCATTTTACACTTGGGCCCCTCATGTTTAGGCCAATATCGATGTTGTCGAAGTGTGTCAAAACATGATATGGTTGGGATCGCATCATACCCTCCCTCTTGAAAATGATTTGTCCTCAAATTGGGCCATTTGCTCACGAAGAATATTTCAAGATCGCAAAGACCTTTGTTCATGAACCTGACAAAATCGTTTCCAAGATCTTGAGAACCACAAATGATTCACAAGGGAAGCAGGTTATTTGCATACCCTCCCTTTTTAGGAGGATACCATTGTCACCTACACAAGAATGGAACCAATTAGTGACAATACAAGTTTATAAACTCAAAAGAACTTTCTGAATTGTTATTCAAAACTTGAACATATAAACTAATACCAGGATCAAAAATGGAATTCGGTCTTACCTTTCCATAATGAATCAAAACATTCATAGATGCCATCAAACCAGAACCACAAAATATTCGAAAGATATAATCTTGGAAAACAAAATTGCTTTGCTTAAACCCCTTGAACAATAGTATAGAATGATAATCTTTGGGATCAAAAACAAAGTTTTTCCTTACCATTTCAACTTGACTTGGAAATTTCTTGTATGGCAACATGGTAGGAATATGAAGCACACTAAAGTTATAATCATGCGAATCATGTCCAAATCTTTTAATCCACAATATTGAACAACCTTATGAATCAAATATTGGATTTTGACTTTGTAAGGAAACAAAATTCACATGCTTTATTTTTGAACATAATAATAAAACATCAAACAAACAAAAATTGTTCACACTTCGATTCACATAAAATTTATGATGCTCACCTTCACTTAATGATAACTTAGAAAAACTTGCTCCCAGTTTAAACACATGGGTTTGATCATTTGTTCCAAAATACAGCAAAAAATTTTCTTTCATCAATAATTCACACATGTCAAATAAGCAAAATTTAGACATACAAACTTTCGAACAATCAAACCTTTCAACTTTTATCCGCATAGGAATATACTTACTTGAGGTTTTCACACAAAGACATAGAGAATTCTCATTACCATCGTGATCAAAAAAATTGAGCACTTCACACAAAAACTCTTTATCGCAAACAATCAGGCTTTGCACATGCCGGTTTAGCCTAATTACATCAACAAAATTGCCATCACAAAACTTATCATAGGTAAAGCGTTCCATGGCACTAGTTGGAGTTAAATCATTAACAATAAGAAAATGACAATTAATCAAATCAAGATGAGGAGTTCTTTCAAAAACTAAGTCTTCAATAATTTTCTCAACAACATTCAAATGTGATTGCCATGATTCAATGGCTAAAAACTCCTTATCTTGCTTACCTTTAAGCGCTTGTGGTTTAATGTCAACTTCGACCTTACCTTTCTCGATCAATTGAAATCACCTCTCTTTGGGAAGGTATTGAAGTTGAAACACATCAATTGAATCTTTAGACACCTGAAAAGAAGAAACAATACGAAGACAACTCACAGGTTGGTTAGTAAAAACAATCCTGCTTTTTCTTGTTCACTTTCATCTTTTCCACCCGTTTGTTTTTCAGGCTCTATTTCTTTTTCCATAATCTCTTTTCCTTTTAAAATCTCACTTTCACTCCTTATTTCACTTTCTTTTTCAAAAATATCAACTGCTCCACTCACACTCTTGTTTATTTCTTCAATCTCACAATCTTTCTCTTTTTCGTTTTCTTTCTCTTTCATGTCTCTTTTTCTTTTTTCTATTTCATTTTCTATCATTTCTTTTTTTTCTTCTCTCAGTTTCTTTTTCTTGTTTCCTTTCGTTACAAGAAGAAGTTAACATAAAAGATTCAGAAAAAGTAGACTTTCGTTGGGTAGAAATGGATGGATTTACATTTGAAACACGATCACCTCTTCGTGATTGACTCTCTGTAGATGAGTACTTTGATGCATATGAAGAATGACTTATGTTTTCTTGTTCGTCAACTTGATAGGCTTCAAACTCGAAGCTTGCTTTGTTTCATCTCGAATTCCTCATCATATAAGAATCACGGTATGGATCTCTTCTCGAATAATCATTGGACGTTTGTCTTCATGACAATCTTATTTCTGTCCCTCGTCTTGAAGAAACTTGTTCCCGTTGGTCTTGTTCCTCGACTTGGTCTAATTTTTTCTTGATGTATTTGAGCCTTCAATCAAATAGATGCTCCATTTCACGCGGGAAGGCTTGAAATGTAAAATCTGGCACACCACCTCCAACGTTTCTTACAGGACGAAACCCACCTTCCACATTTGGATTTCTTTCCAGACTTCGTGACATTTTTTTTAAGAACTCACACAAAGAACCTCACAATCCACTAAAAAATCACACACACTTGGCTTTTATACTCTCAGATAAACTCACTACTCTCTTGCCTTTTTCCACTCACTTCCTCCTCTCTAAGTTTTTAAGAAACTATTTTGAACTTAAAAAATAGTTGTTGTAGGTCAGCTTGCAAAATTGATGTTCGATTTTGAGTAGGAATGTTGTAAGACAAAGGGTAGGCTTGAAACAAGAAATGAAAAGAATAGAATGTGGCCGAATGGTAGGATGTTGATTTTGGTAAAGTTTGTATAATTTTAGGAGAAACTTGGCAATGAAAAACTTGAATTTCTTTTCACGAATTTTTTTTTGTTCACTTGCAAAGATAAATATTTACTCCTTGAATTTTGAATGGAGACTAATAAATTTTTTCAATTTTGTTTCGATTTTTTTCAAAAGAAATACTATACCAAAATGTCAGAAACGTTGATTCTTACTCTAAATTTGCTAGCTCTAATACCAAATTGATACGAACTTGTTTCAATGATGATTCGAGTCGTAATATTGCTCGATCGTGAATTTGAGTAAATCTAAACGGTTGGTAAAAAGTGGCTTAAAATTATGAAAGATAGGCTCAAATGGAATGGTTTCAAATAGGTTATGGAATTAAAGAATTGGATTTTAGCTAAGGCTTAAGAGTGAATGTAACATCCTGATTTTCGGGTTTTTTCGTGATTCTCGATATTTTGGTAAAGTTTTTAAAATTTGGTATTTGGTTGTGAAATTCATAATTTGAGTATGTAAATGGGCTTATGGAAGGCCCATGTGTTGGCCAAAATCTGGTAGAAATTTTTGAATTTTGGACTTAAGAAGTTAGGGGCCTTGGATAGGTGGTCTTATTAAAATTTGTGGGTAAAATGTATCACAAAAGAGCCTCTAGCAAAGTGGCTAAGTGATGCCACTTGGGAGCTATAAAGGTGGCGTGTAAGTGGTTGGGGGAA
This sequence comes from Gossypium hirsutum, assembly GCF_007990345.1. Classification (NCBI taxonomy): domain Eukaryota; kingdom Viridiplantae; phylum Streptophyta; class Magnoliopsida; order Malvales; family Malvaceae; genus Gossypium; species Gossypium hirsutum. Next base: position 26,589,508 of record NC_053427.1, on the reverse strand, counting down.
GACCTGGGATCGATTCCCTGTGATGGAAAATATGATACTAATTTTTATACTTTGAGCATGCAGAACTTGTAGTTGAATGAAACTCTGTGGGAGAGAGTTTGAAACAGTCAAATGCATGGATTAAGGAGGGATAAGAGGAGAGATTTTGAGGATTTGAAAGGGGGATAGAGTTAGCCGATTTGAGGGGATTAGAGAGCGGATTTTAGTAGAGGGGCTTTAGTTAGGGATTTTCGGCACTTGGGTACTTGTTGTGCCGTTTTCTTCTTTGTAACCATAGGATTAGTCTTCTTTTTTCTTCTTTCTTCTTCCCTAACTGAATCTACCACCCTTCCTTTCATCTTTTCTTCTTTTTCCTTCTTCCAAACCAGCCCACTACTTCCCTCTATTCATCTATTGTTTCTTTCCCCTACCTCCACTTCTACCGAAATACCGCAAAAGTCGAAATCTGTGAAGCTAGGTGGTGCCGATTCTTTGTTGACCAGCAACCCTCTTTTTCTTTTCACTCTTTGGTGGTCAGTTCCCTTATCTTCTAGGCTTAAACGGATTTAAGAAGAGAGACTGTGGTAAATGTTCATACTCTAAAGTGATTTTAATAGTAACTGTTGACAAAAGCCGAAACTCCTATAGTTTAGGGAGGTGGCCGAATGTGGGTATAGGCCTTATTGGGTTCTTCTTTTGATCTTGTTATGGTTTGTATAGTGGAGGAGCAGCAAGGCAAAGTGTCGACTTGGATTAGCTCGAATCATCGGAGTGACTAAATCTAGTCACCAACTTCGGCAAAGGTATGAATTCTAAGGCCATTATGGATGGTGGCCGAATGTGTAAGTGTTGATAATAGATGGTTCTCGTTTTGGTTTAATTATTGTGAGCTGATCCATAAGTGGTTGATTATAGGAGAAATCGTGTAGGAGATCTCGTCGAGGAATATCGCAAATCAGGTGTGTAATGAACCTTCTTTCGTAGCTTAAATCGATAAATGCCGAAAAGCTGAAATGCTAAAATTCTGGCATTTTGAGGACTTGTGAGCAAGCGAACGCTCATTGGTTAGTTAGATTCTCTAAGTTGATGATCGGGAACGTTGGAAAAGGTAAGAGCATGATTTTTGGCATCATGGTAAGTTGGGCCTCGAGGGGCTAAAATCAGGCCCATTTGGGTAAGTCTGGTAGGAAATAAAATCCTATTAAATTGCATGTTAAGACTGGTAATACCATTGCAAAATATAAGCTAAACGAGCCTAGATGACTAAATCGGCTATGTAGGGCCCATTGGAGGTTTTAGGCCCAATAACTCGGTTTTGCTAAAAATGGGCCAGAATCGCTATTTAAACACATGAGTTGTTAGTAACTGTTAATGAACATGGAAAACCCTAATATTTGGTAAAATTATGAAATTACCTTTATAATATGAAAATGATTGTTTTGCCCCTAGGTAAAAATGACCATTATACCCCCAGGGTTTAATTATAAATTTGATACATGGGATTTTGATATACATGATTGACTTGATATGCACATGATATGTATGATATGCACATGATATGTACGATATGCACATGATATGTATGATATGCACATGATGGATTCATAAATGCATTGGGTTGGGTTTTTATATGGATGGAGGAAGTGCAAAAGGGCTTATGCCCGAGTTTACCGAAAAGGGCTTTTGCCTCAGTTATTAAAAGAGGCTAGGCCTCCAGTTATATGATAAAGCAGCTCTGCCAGTGGAGAGTTTTGGCTGGGTGGGTTGAGTTATTCCCCACATAGAGAGCTTGGTTGGTACGAGTGGAGAGTAGCGGATGGTGGGTCGAGTAGTCTCCCCAAATGGGCTTGCATTCTTTCATTGGCATTACATGTGATAGTGGAATGGGCCTATTGGCCATACTGTTTACAGTAAAGGCTTCGGTCGAGTAATATGAAACATGAAAAGGCTTCGGCCCAGTGTTATGCAATATGGTAAATGAAAAGGCTTCGGCCTAGTATATGTTGAGATTGGATTTGGGCTTAGGCCCAGCAGGCTGATATTGTTTTGGGCTCTGGAAGGGGCTTGTTGCACATTGAGTTTCCAAAATCACCCCCTTTCCTTAACCTTGCAAGTGGGCCTTGATTTGACTTGGTGCCGGAGGGGATTCAGAGTGGCCACGATGATCGTTTTTGGGCTTTTGAATAAGTGATTGGTTTTCTTAAGTTTACCTTATTTATTATTTATTTTTAGGTTGTAATAAGGCCATTTTAACTTTATTTTCTTCTTTTCTGGGATTATTTAATTTTTAATAACTTTAATCTGGTTGATAATAAATGGGCTAGACTTAGGACGTGTTTTCAAAATGATACTTGATTTCAAAATAACACAATGCCACGATTATCTAATTTATCAAAGATATCAGCTTAAGTAAATTTCAACTCGATATAACCAAGTGTGGCAATGGTTGTGGGCATGTCTAGGATTGGATCCAATCGAAGAGCTTGGTATTTAAGTAGCCTTCATGGCTCACCTCCTCTGTTACGGATTCCTACCTGGTGCCCAACTTCCATTCACTTTGTTAGCTTAACAAAAGTCAGTTTTTAAACACTAAAAAGAATCATGGATTTTTAGACTTCTATGTGGCACGTCAGATTCGGCCATAACGTCTGGCGAGGTTTGGGGTGTTACATTTAGTGGTATCAGAGCCTAGGTTGCAATAACTCGACTGTGGATCGGGTCCGAAAAACTTTTCAAAAAAAAATTTGGACCAAGAAGGGTATTTTTGGAAATGGTTTTGAAAAGATCTTCTCAAAGATATTTTACAAAGGTATACATGATAAAATGGTTTAAGTTTTTCTGGTTTTTAAAACGGGTCTAAAATCGAGAATTTCAAAACAAAGGTATTTTTTTCAAATTTCAAGAAATTATATTTTCTGTGATTAAATACATGGTTTGTGGTTTTTGGTTTGGAGAAAGAAGTGGCGCACTGAATCTCCGGCACCAAGTCTATCAGTATACTTTCTTTACGTTATGTGAAATTAATATGATGCTATAAATAGAACTGAGACCCTACTATGATACTTTAGATAGGGTAGAACTGTAAAATGGTAGGAGTGAGAATTGTAGCTAGGCTACGACGTTGCGAAAATAATCCTTGAACTACTATATTTCCATAAGACACCTCGTAATAAACAATTGAACATTAAAATAATGTCATAAAATTCGTAGTCAGATAAGTCTATATGAGTACAAGAGGAGCTCGTGGACGAGGCCGCGGACGTGGTCGCGGAAGGGTGCAAGCTGAATCTTCGTCCTCGGGGCATAGGCCAGCTGAGGAGGCATCCGTGCCACAGGCAACTGAGACTGGGTCTTATGATCGGGCTGCGGGGGATGATTCTTTGTCCCAAGCCATGTTAAGGGTTTTAGAAAGAGTGGCTGGAGCTAGCACTGGGACAGTAAATAAGGGATTCATCTCGGAGCGACTCCTGGCTGAGCAGAAGTTTTTAGGGACGTATCTGGAGTAGCCCCAAATGTGGCTGAATATTGGCTAGGGGCAACAAAGCGGATTATGGATGATTTAGATTGCTCTGTGGAGCAAAAGCTGAAGGGGGTTGTGTCGTTGCTACGAGACGAAGCATATCGATGGTGGATCACCGTAAGGGAGAGTGCCCCGATTGAACGAGTAACCTGGGAATTGTTCAAAATTGCTTTTAAGGGGAGGTATGTTGGAGCTAGTTATGTGGATGCCCGTTGAAAGAAATTCTTGAATCTGACTTAGGGTAATAAGACTGTTGCGGAGTATAAGGTAGAATTCTTGAGGCTGAGTCGATACGCCAGTGGGATAGTCGCGACTGAATATGAGAACAGTGTTCGATTTGAGGATGGTCTTCGCGATGAGCTTAGGATATTGATAGCTCCACAGAGGGAGCGTGATTTTGCTGCATTGGTGGAGAAGGCTAAGTAGCCGAGGAGGTAAAACGGACTGAGCGGCAGAATCGTGAGAAGGATCGGCCCAGATTTAAGAGGGATTTTAGACCCTCGAGTGCTACGAATAGGAATGTTAAAAGAGCTAGAATGGAGGAACCGGTTCGAGCAGTTCCAGTGAATACTTTTAGACCACAGGCTTGCAGGGACTGTGGTAGGGTACATATGGGGGAGTGCTGGAAATGAACTGGAGCATGTTTTCGATGTGGGTCCAAGGAGCATAAGTTCAGAGAATGTCCTCAAAGAATAGCTCAGGAACTAGCTGCGGAACAAAGGGATGTCCAACCACAGCGAGGAGAAGCACCACCACAGAGAGGTCATAGGCAAGGTAGAGGTGGCAATGGTAATGGACGAGGACGTGGGGCACCTGGCAGAGGTGTTGGACATGCTGAAGCTCGACAGTCGGCGTTGGTTTATGCTGCACAACGTCGTGAGGAGGGTGATGCTCCTAATGTTATAACTGGTACGTTCTTCGTTCATAGTACACCTTGCACTGCTTTGATTGATGTGGGTTCCACTCACTCGTATGTTGCTTGTGATGTATTTGGGGCATTGGGTGTGCTTCCTGAGGAGACTGTGAGTGGGGTATCGGTGATAAGCCCTTTAGGACACTCGGTTAAGGTAGATAAACTTTTTAGGGCGGTGCCTTTGGAGAGACAAGATAAGATTTTTGAAGGAGATTTGATGGAGCTTCCATTTGGGGATTTTGATCTTATCTTAGGAATGGACTGGCTAACTAAGCGTAAGGCGACGTTGGACTGTGCTGCAAAGGGAATGGTACTAAGAATTGCTAAAGAAGAGGAGATAATGGCCATAGGGGAACGAAGGAATTATTTGTCCAATGTTGTTTCGGCTTTAAGGGCTGAGAAGTTGATTCGGAAAGGTTGTGAGGCGTACTTGGCATTTGTAAGTTAAACTAAACCTGAGGAGATAACGGTGGAGTTGGTTAGGACCATTACGGAATTCCAAGATGTATTCCCAGAGGAACTTCCTGGATTACCTCCAAATAGAGAAGTCGAGTTCGGAATCGACTTGTTACCTGGAACAGCTCCTGTGTCCATTACACCTTATAGGATGGCACCAAAGGAGTTGGTAGAATTGAAAGCTCAGATTCAAGAACTGTTGGATAGAGGGTTTATAAGACCAAGTGTTTCCCCATGGGGCGCACCAGTGTTGTTCATAAGGAAGAAAGATGGGACCATGCGAATGTGTATTGACTATCGGTAGTTGAATAAACTAACGATTAAGAAAAAGTATCCGTTACCAAGAATCGATGATCTGTTAGACCAACTAAGAGGAGCCTCGGTATTTTTGAAGATTGACCTTCGGTCAGGATATCATCAATTGAGAGTCAAAGAAGCGGATATTTACAAGACAGCATTCAGGACTCGATATGGTCATTACGAGTTTCTGGTGATGCCTTTTGGTTTGACTAATGCACCGGCAGCATTCATGATTTAATGAATCGAGTGTTTCAGCTGTACTTGGATCGGTTTGTGGTCGATTTATCGATGATATCTTGGTGTATTCGAAAATAGAAGAGAAGCATGATGAGCATCTTCGTGTTGTGCTACAAGTGCTAAGGGAAAAGCAACTTTATGCGAAGTTTAGGAAGTGCGAGCTTTGGCTAAAGGAAGTCACTTTCTTTGGGCATGTTGTGTCTGCTGAGGGGATCAAGGTGGACCCTCGAAAGATTGAGGCGATTCTGGAATGGAAGCCACCGAGGTCAGTAACAGAAATCCAAAGTTTTTTGGGGTTGGCAGGTTATTACCGGAGATTTGTGGAAGGATTTTCCGTGTTGGCAGCACCGTTAAAGAAACTTATAAGGAAGGGAGCACCTTTTGTTTGGACGAATAAACAGCAAGAGGCTTTTGAGAAACTGAAGAAGGTTTTGACAGAAGCGCCAGTGTTGATTCAACCAGAGTCTGGTAAGGATTTCACTGTGTACAGCGACACGTCACATGTAGGTTTAGGCTGCATGTTGATGCAAGAGGGTAAAGTGGTCACTTATGCTTCATGACAGCTTAAGCCTCACGAAGTAAACTATCCTACACATGACCTGGAGTTGGCAACGGTGATTTTTGCGCTTAAGATATAGAGGCATTACTTGTATGGGGAGAGATGCATTATCTATACGGATCACAAGAGTCTTAAGTATTTGCTAACTTAGAAGGAGCTGAATCTTAGACAACGAAGGAGGATAGAGTTGTTAAAGGACTATGATTGTTCGATTGAGTACCATCTAGGTAAGGCAAATTTGTGGCTGATGCGTTAAGTCGAAGGGCGGTAGCAGAGTTGAAGGCAATGTTTGCTCGTTTACGTTTGTATGACGATGGAAGCTTAATGGCAGAGTTACAAGTGAAACCGACTTGGGTGGAGCAGATTAAGAAGCAATAGTTGGAGGATGAGTCATTGGTTTCTCGGTTTCAGCAAGTTAAGAAGAGGGAGAATACCGACTTTGGGTTAAATAATGATGGAGTTCTTTGTTTTTGAGGAAGAATCTGTATGCCAAAGGACTCTGACTTGAGATTGATGGTTTTGAAAGAGGCACATAATGGACCTTGTGCTATGCATCCAGGAGTGAGTAAGTTGTATCGAGACTTGCGAGAGCTATATTGGTGGCCTGGGCTTAAGCGAGAAGTGACCAAATTTGTGGGGAGATGTTTGACGTGTCAACAAGTGAAGGCCGAACATCAGCTGCCTTCAGGATTGTTACAGCCGATAAAGATACCACTTTGGAAGTGGGAAAGGGTAACTATGGATTTTGTAAGTGGGTTGCCATTGACACCTTCCAAGAAGGATTCAGTTTGGGTAATTATGGATAGGCTCACAAAATTTGCCCATTTCATACCTGTCTGAACCGATTACTCACTCCAGAAGCTGACCAAGTTGTATGTGGCGGAGATAGTGCGGTTGCATGGGGTGCCAGTATCGATAATTTCTGACCGAGACCCAAGGTTTACATCTCGGTTTTGGCAGAAGTTGCATGAGGCGTTGGGAACGCGATTGGATTTTAGTACGGCTTTTCACCCTCAGTCGGATGGGTAGTCAGAGAGGGTCATTCAGATTCTAGAAGACATGTTGAGAGGTTGTGTTATTGAATTTAGGGGCAGTTGGGAGGACTATTTGCCATTGGTGGAGTTCGCGTATAACAACAGTTACAAGCAAGTATTCAGATGGCCCCTTATGAGGCACTATATGGGCGAAGGTGTCGTTCGCCTACTTGTTGGGCAGAGTTGGGGGAAAGGCAAGTACTTGGGCCAGAGTTGGTAGCAGATACTGAAGACAAGATTAAGGTGATCAGGAATCGGTTAAAGGAGGCAGCGGATCGACAAAAGTCTTATGCCGATCTGAAGCGTAAGGATATTGAATATGCGGTTGGGGACATGGTCTTTTTGAAAGTTTCGCCTTGGAAGAAGATATTGAGATATGGTAAGAATGGCAAGTGAAGTCCACGATTTATTGGGCCTTATTGAATTATTAAGCGGATAGGGTCGGTGGCTTATCAGCTAGAGTTACCTCTAGAGTTGGATCGTATTCACGACGTTTTTCATGTGTCCATGCTAAGGCAATATCGTTCTGACCCAACTCATATCGTGCCAGTTGTAGAAATCGAAGTACGGTCAGATTTGACCTTTGAAGAAGAACCTGTGCAAGTACTTGATCGCGACGTCAAGGTGCTGAGAAGGAAGTCAGTTCCATTAGTGAAGGTACTTTGGAGAAACCATGGCAAGGAAGAAGCTACTTGGGAAACCGAGGAAGCAATGTGTCAACAATACCCTCAACTATTTGGATCAGGTAAATTTTGAGGCCGAAATTTCTTTAAGGAGGGTAGAGTTGTAACATCCTGATTTTCAGGTTTTTTTTGCAATTCTCGATATTTTGGTAAAGTTTTTAAATTTTGGTATTTGGTTGGGAAATTCATAATTTGAGTATGTAAATGGGGTTATGGAAGGCCCATGTGTTGGCCAAAACCCGGTAGAAATTTTTGAATTTTGGACTTAAGAAGTTAGGGGCCTTGGATAGGTGGTCTTATTAAAATTTGTGGGTAAAATGTATCACAAAAGAGCCTCTAGCAAAGTGGCTAAGTGATGCCACTTGGGAGCTATAAAGGTGGCGTGTAAGTGGTTGGGGGAAGACCTGGGATCGATTCCCTGTGATGGCAAATATGATAATAATTTTTATGCTTTGAGCATGCAGAAGTTGCAATTGAATGAAACTCTGTGGGAGAGAGTTTGAAACAGTCAAATGCATGGATTAAGGAGGGATAAGAGGAGAGATTTTAGGGATTTGAGAGGGGGATAGAGTTAGCCAATTTGAGGGGATTAGAGAGGGGATTTCGGCAGAGGGGTTTTAGTTAGTGATTTTTGGCACTTGGGTACTTGTTGTGCCGTTTTCTTCTTTGTAACCATAGGATTAGTCTTTTTTTTTCTTCTTTCTTCATCCCTAGCCGAATCTACCACCCTTCCTTTCATCTTTTCTTCCTTTTCCTTCTTCCAAACCAGCCCACTATTTCCCTCCATTCATCTATTGTTTCTTTCCCCTACCTCCACTTCTGCCAAAATACCGCAAAAGTCGAAATCTGTGAAGCTAGGTGGTGCCGATTCTTTGTTGACCAGCAACCCTCTTTTTCTTTTCACTCTTTGGTGGTCAGTTCCCTTATCCTCTAGGCTTAAACAAATTCAAGAAGAGAGACTATGGTAAGTGTTCGTACTCGAAAGCGATTTTAATAGTAACTGTTGACAAAAGCCGAAACTCCTATAGTTTAGGGAGGTGGCCGAATGTGGGTATAGGCCTTATAGGGTTCTTCTTTTGATCTTTTGATGGTTTTTATAGTGGATGAGCAGCAAGGAGGAGTGTCGACTTGGATTCGATCGAATCATCAGAGTGACTAAATCTAGTCACCAACTGCGGCAAAGGTATGGATTCTAAGGCCATTATGGATGGTGACCGAATGTGTAAGTGTTGATAATAGATGGTTCTCGTTTTGGTTTAATTATTGTGAGCTGATCCATAAGCGGTTGATTATAGGAGAAATCGTGTATGAGATCTCGTCGAGGAATATCGCAAATCAGGTGTGTAACGAACCTTCTTTCGTAGCTTAAATCGATAAATGCCGAAAAGCCGAAATGCCAAAATTCTGGCATTTCGAGGACTTGTGAGCAAGCGAACGCTCATTGGTTAGTTATATTCTCTAAGTTGATAATCGGGAACGTTGGAAAAGGTAAGAGCACGATTTTTGGCATCACGGTAAGTTGGGCCTCGAGGGGCTAAAATTGGGCCCAATGGGCTTACGAGCCCATTTGGGTAAGTTTGGTTGGGAATAAAATCCTGTTAAATTACACGTTAAGACTGGTAATACCATTATGAAATATAGGCTAAATGGGCCTAGATGACTAAATCGGCTATGTACGGCCCATTGAGGTTTTAGGCCCAATAACTCGGTTTCGCTAAAAATGGGCCAGAATCGCTGTTTAAACACATGAATTGTTAGTAACTGTTAATGAACATGGAAAACCCTAATATTTGGTAAAATTATGAAATTACATTTATAATATGAAAATGACAGTTTTGCCCCTAGGTAAAAATGACCATTATATCCCCAGGGTTTAATTATAAATTTGATACATGGGATTTTGATATACATGATTGACATGATATGCACATGATATGTATGATATGCACATGATGTATTCATAAATGCATTGGGTTGGGTTTTTATATGGATGGAGGAAGTGCAAAAGGGCTTATGCCCCAGTTTACCGAAAAGGGCTTATGCCCCAATTTACCGAAAAGGGCTTTTGCCCCAGTTATTAAAAGAGGCTAGGCCTCCAGTTATATGATAAAGCAGCTATGCTGCCAGTGGAGAGTTTTGGCTGGGTGGGTTGAGTTATTCCCCACATGGAGAGCTTGGTTGGTACGGGTGGAGAGTAGCAGATGGTGGGTCGAGTAGTCTCCCCAAATGGGCTTGCATTCTTTCATTGGCATTACATGTGATAGTGAAATGGTCCTATGGGCCATACCGTTTACAGTAAAGGCTTCGGCCCAATAATATGAAACATGAAAAGGCTTCCACCCAGTGTTATGCAATATGGTAAATGAAAAGGCTTCGACCCAGTATATGTTGAGATTGGATTTGGGCTTAGGCCCAGCAGGTTGATATTGTTTTGGGCTCTGGAAGGGGCTTGTTGCACATTGAGTTTCCAAACTCACCCCCTTTCCTTAACCTTGCAGGTGGGCCTTGATTTGACTTGGAGCCGGAGGGGATTCAGTGTGCCCACAGTGATCGTTTTTGGGCTTTTGAGTAAGTGATTGGTTTTCTTAAGTTTACCTTATTTATTATTTATTTTTGGGTTGTAATAAGGCCATTTTAACTTTATTTTCTTCTTTTCTGGGATTATTTAATTTTTAATAACTTTAATCTGGTTGATAATAAATGGGCTAGACTTAGGACGTGTTTTCAAAATGATACTTGATTTCAAAATAACACAACGCCACGATTATCTGATTTATCAAAGATATCAACTTAAGTAAATTTCAACTCGATATAACCAAGTGTGGCAATGGTTGTAGGCATGTCTAGGATTGGATCCAACCGAAGAGCTTGGTATTTAAGCAGCCTTCATGGCTTCCCTCCTCTGTTACGGATTCCTACCTGGTGCCCAGCTTCCATTCACTTTGTTAGCTTAACAAAAGTCAGTTTTTAAACACTAAATTATTGTGACTTGCCCATAAATCTTTTACCAGAAATCTGGGCTTCTTTATCTGATTGTCTCTTCTCTTTGCTTAATTCCTCAGCTTTGTGTGCCCGATCAGCCAGTACTACAAATTTTCATAATTCAAGAATTCCAATCAACATCTTGATATCTTTATTTAAGCCCTCTTCAAAACGTTTACACATATCAGCCTCAGTCGGAACCCATTCTGTGGCATACTTGCTCAATTTAACGAATTCTCATTCATATTCAGATACTGTCATGCTTATCTATTTGAGCTCTAAAAATTCCTTCTTTTTCTGATCCAGAAATCTTTGACTATTGTACTTCTTTCTAAATTCTATTTGGAAGAATTCACATGTAACATTTTCTTTCGGTACAACAGAAGTTACAGTATTCCACCACTGATAAGATGTGTCTTTCTGTAAAGATACTACATATTTCAAGCATTTGGCTGGTGACATGATAACTCATCTAAAACCCTAATGGTATTTTCCAACCAAAACTCAGCCCTTTCAGGATCATCTTCGGCAGTAGCCCTAAATTTTTCTTCCCCATATTTTTGGATTTTATCTACAGAAGGCTTACTTATTCTAACAGGTTTAGCACCCTGTGGCATCTCAGGAATTGGTTGAAGAGCAGGTGGGGAAGGTTGTTGTACAATAGGATTTTTTCTCAAGTATTCAGTGAACCACTCATTCATCATTTGAAAGAAGGCTTCTTTTGCCTCCTCATCTCGACCCTCAAATACAAGCCTTCTACTACTACTAGATACCATTCGTTGAATGGAAGCTTGAGCAGTGCTCTCAACTTCCTCAAATTCAGCTCTAGTTTGGTTGGATGACATTATATAATGGCATGTATAGCTAAATTCGTAATTTCTACGTCAGTCCGAGAATCGACTAAACTGTAGCTCTAATATCAATAAATATAACACCCCAAACTCGTATTCTTCACCGAAACAGGGTTATAGAGTATTATCAGAGTTTATAGAACAATAACAGATAATTCATATCATTTACTGTTCATATCCAAAACTAATCATATTGTCCCTTGAATAGACCCCCGGGGGAAAATTTAAGTATTAGAAACAGGTATGGACTAAATTGGAATCTCATAGAGTTTTTCGCAAAATTTCAAAAAATTTCTTATATACTAGGGTCACACGCCTGTGTGAGTAGGTCGTGTGGCCCACACGGCCAAGTGACATACCCATGTCTCAGGTCATGTAGGCATTCGATGGGAGGCACACGGTCGTGTCCCAGCTCGTGTTCATACCCGTGTAACTCTCTGACTCAAGTTACACGGCTAGCCAGACGCCCGTGTACTAGGCGGTGTGGTTAATTTAATTTTTGAAAATTAGATGCAGGATTCACACGGCCAAGATACACGCCCGCATTCTAGGCTATGTATCAGACACGGCTGAGACACACGCCAGTATCTCTACCCGTGTGCCCAATTCTAAGCATTCTGTTTCTCAATTTTAAGATGCAGAGGACACACCGCCAAACCACACGCCCATGTGCCAGGCCATGTGTCACACACAGTCAAGACACACGCCCGTGTGTCTACCCGTGTGGACAAAATAAATCCATTTCTTAGCTTTATTTCTCACCCATAATTTGCCAACAACCTACGCTAATACTTGAAAACATATACCAACCAATTCAAGCATTATAATCAAGCCAACACTAACATCTAATATGATATATCTTCACATGCATTCATGTTTATAATCTTACCTTTTATAGACATACTTGTTTAACATAACTCAATCAAACCATACTAAACACATATGTAATTACCATGATGTAACCTTATAAATATACCAAATCAAACCATCTCTAGCCATTCCAGTGGCTAGATTACAAACAACCATTTATAAGCCAACAATTGGCCATGTTAACCTATACATGCCATTATACCAAAATAAGTTTACTAATTATACCAAAATGAACTGGTGGATAGTGTGATGATATTTTGACCGATCTCTAACCTTTGCGAGCTTTTGAGCACTATAAAACAGAGAAAAGAAAACCTTGTAAGCATTTAATGCTTAGTAAGTTTGTATAACAGGAATTAAACTTACCAATAACATTCATTAAAATAAGCATTCAATAATATGCTTTCTAACAATTTGGAAATTTGCCTAATCACATATACTCAATTAAGAAAGTTAGTCACACAATTCACATGTACATCAAATAAACATGGACGAGCTCATCATGCTATAAACTTTCAGGTATTTTAGAAGCATTCAAGACATAATTCTTTCAGTCTCGAAATTTTCTCATGTTAGGAGTTTTATCCATTGAATCATTGAAATTTAGATGGATACTCAAGTAGTATACGCGAGGTATACAAATCAGCGATTCGCCAATTCATGTTCAGGGGTACCCGATAAGGCACATAATTAGGGAGCACATTCTCGAGCCACATATTAGAATGCTCAGACAAGCCATGTAACAGGATGGTTATCTGGTCTAAAGAGGAAACTCATAAAAGTTTTAATCAACAAGCTCATAGAGCTTAACAGGTAACTCCGAAGAGTTTTTATCCGGAAGCACCGGACAAGGTAACAGGGAGTTCAAGAAAGCCTTGTCAGGAAGCTCATAAGAGCCTATATCAGGATGCTCATGTAGAGCTACATTTGTGTTCGCATTAAATGCTGGATCACAACTTATGAAATCATGTAACAGGACGCTTACAAATAGCTGCGGTAGTGTGCAACACATGCAGAATCACTACCGATCAGGATCCTCGCAAGAACTATATAATAGGATGCTTGAGAAGGCTTTTAATAGGTTGCTCATTTGAGCTATAATGTCCACAACACATGCAAGACTATAATCAGTACGAGAAAATATTGTATCCATCGCATTTCATTATTCAAACAAAATTTATTATTTATCAAGAAATTTCGGACATTTGATTATTTTCATACATTAATCATTTATACAATTCTCACATGTACAACATTCAATTCAAACATATAAATATACATATTTAAGTTACACGAACTTACCTCGACACTTATTCGTGTATAAAAGTCTACTAATCCATTACTTTTTGTTTTCTTCAATCCAATTCTGTATTTGGTCTTTTCGGATCTATATAAATGAATTTAACATCAATTTAATCCATTTCATACTCATTTACATTCAATTCACACCCTAGGAAAAATTACCATTTTGCCCGTGTACTTTTCATAAATGACAATTTCGTCCCTAGGCTCAGAAAATGAATTTCATGCAATTTAATCCTTATTCCAAGCCCAACCGAAATTTTCATATAACATTTACAGCACATGTATTTTAAAAAATTTAGAATTTTTCCATAACTTTTACATCTTTACAATTTAATCCCTAAATTATAATTTCATCAAAATTCACTTTGTAAAACAACCTTTCATTTTCTACCATAAATTTCAAAATTTCAGCATTTACATCCATGGTAAAACTTTGTTACTTTGATAAATTTTTAAATTAATCCCCAAAATAGATAGATTAGGCGATCCCAATCTCAAAAATATAAAAATTACTAAAAACGGGACAATAATACTTGCCCAATTAAGCTAAGAAAGCTTGCTTGAACACTTTTGTCTTTCCTAGGGTTTCCATGTCTTAATTTGGGGAAGATGATATAAAATGATAATATTTTTCTATTATCATCTTTTAATTATTTTAGTTTCCAATTTAGTCCTTGTCCTTTTCTTATTTTTCCATAGATGATTCACCAAAAATATCTACTAACTTTTATTTAATGGTCTAATTACCATATAAGGACCTCAAGTTTTGAATTCCATAGCTATTTGATACTTATAGCTACTAGAACACAACTTTTGCATTTTATGAAATTTGGTCCTTTCCCTAATTAAACACATAATCGATAAAATTTTCTTATCAGAATTTGCATATAGCATTCCTATCATAATACGGACCATGCAATAATATTAAAATAAATTTTATTTTTAACTCAAATTTTTGCTCCCGAAACCACTATTTCAATTTCACCGAAACGGGCTGTTACAGTTGGATTAGTTGGACTAAAATTGAATGATATGAGCAAGTACTCGATCGATACTTGTAGTAGACTCTAGACATAGACCAATGTTCATATGGAAATAAAACAAAACTTTGCAGGATACCACACCAAAAGCGTATAGTCATATATTGCTTGAGGCAAGGTAACTTGAGGTTTTGCTCTCGAGAGAAGCAAACCACTTTAGAACTCTTCTGAGTGGGAGATTGATTATGATTTTGCTAAGGCATTATTGATAGGAAGGGTAGATTCTTAGTAATCCCAACCTTCCAAATCAACATTGTATATCCTCCATCCTTTGTCGTATCATCTCCCAATAACTTATTTAGCTGTTTACATGTTCATTACATATTACACTCGTAGTTATTCTCGTAATTGTCATTGCATTTTTACTCTAGCTTTGCCTGAGTATTTTCCAGTACTAGATAGTACACATTTAGCACACATTATTATCTCTCTAAATTACCACTGCATACTTATCTTTGTTTACATTGTTTACCATAGCAGTAATCATAATTCATTATAATAACTTGATCACTTTTATACCTACTCTGATCCCTATGAGACGATCTTACTTATCACTTTATTACTTGATCCGACATGTATACTTGCACAATTCGCATATCATATTCACACGCAATAGCAGAGCCTTAATCTCCTTAACAGCTTTGGCTTTGTCAACTAACTTGTCAAAGTTCACAGTATTGTGAGTCACCAGATAGAGTTGGATATCATGATGTAGACTAAAATGAAACCTCTGACAATGATCATTTTCTTGTGAGACCATCTCTGATGTGCATTGGCTCAATCACACTAATACTGCTTTGTACTCAGCCGCAGAGAACTTACCTTGCACAAGGTTGATGAATTCACGCTTGTGAGCTTCCAAATATTGCTCACCCACGAATTTTTTCTTCAAATTTACTTAAAAGAATTCCCGTGTCACTTGGTTCACAGTAGTTCCTTGCTTCACAATGTTCCACCAACGATGGGCTTTTTTGATGAGTAAGGACACAGTGCATCCCAGCTTCTCCTTACAAACGCTCCAATGGCAATCCACAGTTTACAAGTGCATTGTTGGCACTAGCAACTCACTAAAAAGCCCCTATCATGGCTTGCTCTAATAGCTCTATGCCATCTACCAAGATATTTTTCCTTATGAGATTGTTCTTGTGTAGCCGAAGTCTAGTTATATTTAGAGGGGTCGGCAACTTCGTTCACACAATTCGCATTCACTCTACGGAGAGGTTTCCTTGCTCACTCTAATTGTACACGAGACAGTAGCTTAGGTAAGGCATCAAACACACTTAACTTGGTATCCAACTTACTAACATACTTGCTAACACATTTCATACATAGTAGACATACAAGTGAACATAGTTGGCACTTGGAAAAATTACACACCAATACAATTCACCAAAACACAACTCGCTTTCTAGAATGGAAAACAATAGATAGATTATCTAAGGCATAATTGTAACAGCCCATTTTTCTGGACTGTTGAAAACAGTGGTTTTAGGGCCACCAATTTTGATGAGAAAAATTGTAAATATTATTATTTAATATTTACGAGTCAAATATGATTTTAAAAAGGTTTTTGATTTGATAATTTGTAACGCCCCAAATCCTCAAATCCCTGATAAAATTATTTTTATGTGTTTGTGACCTGAAAATATGTCTGGTTTAGTGGTTGTGTGCTCTGGAAGTGTCTGGGAAGTCATGGGTTCAAGCCTTGGCTTTTAGAAAAATTTTGATTTTTAAGGATAAAACCCCTATCTTTGGCCAGTAGGGTTATAAGTTTATTTTGGTAAAAACATGACAGAATGGGCCTGCTAATCTAGTGGATAGTGGTGTGTGGAGTGTGCTAGTGGTTTGAGTTTCGAATCCCTGCTTGTGCAAATGGAGATTATTTTTACTAGTGGCCACCGGAGGAAGTTGCGTTTGACCGGAACACCGAGGAGTTTGAATGAGTTTGAATAGGGTTGTTGTTAGCTGAATTTGGGGAGTGAAAAGGGAGATTTTTGGTTGTTGAGGTTTGTGAGCAAGAGTGTTTTTAGGAGGAAATCGGGGAATTTGAATTTGGTGGGAGTGGTGCTGCCGAATTTGAACTCTGGCACTCAGAATTTCGGCATTTCAGAGTGGCTTGGAGGAGTTTAAGGTTTAGAAGCTGACGAAATTAGAGGAGTCCCATTTGGTTAAAAAGGATTTGGTCACAACTCTCTAGCTAATTGAGTGCCGATTTTGTTTCTAGCTTTGCTGCCGATTTCTTTCTCAACTTTTTGGGTTGGTCACATTGATTTTTGTTTTGTTTATCCCTAGCCAGATATTGCAAAATAAAAAGAGGGCTCTTTTAGGTTTCTGTCATTTCTTTCCCTAGCATATTTGGCTTCTTCCTTCCTTTTCCCATTAGTGCCAACCTTTTATGTTCTTTGTTAAGCCGAATCATCTCCTCCTTCTTTGTTTGGCTGAATACCCTGAGTGTTGTTTCTCTTCTTCTTCTCTTTTCTCCAAACTGAATACCTTATGACATTATGGTCGAATCTGTTAAGGCCTTATCATCTTCTTTCTCTTTTTTTTTTTCCTTGGTCGATTCTTACTGAGGTATTGTCGTAATCCCTTTGATTTCTTGGTAAGTGTTTTTACGGTTTGTTTCCCCTAGCTGAATCTTATGTGGCTTTCTTCTTAAAGGTTCGGCTTCTGTATCTCTTATGCTGAACGGTTGCTTTTTCTCTCTTTTTCTGCCATGGGGAAATATTCATCTAACACCTCTATTCATACGAATGTTTCTAAGGGCTTGATTTCAATAATTAAGGTGTTAGGCCGATTGCTCTTCCCCTACAAGTGATTTTTCCTTTATTGGTAAGTGCTTTAAATATTGATTAAGGATCTTGTCCTTGTGTTTTGTTTTTTAATGGTGGTTAAGTGTTCGATTTGTAATAAGGTAACTGGGGATCTTTTGTTATTAGGTGAGGACAACTGAAAGTTTAATGTGAAGGGTAGTATTGGTGTTGAATATTTAAGAGAAGCATTCGTGGTTTATAAGGTGTTTTGATCTCAGAAGTGTTTTAGCTACGACATCACAACAGGTATGTAACACTACCATTAGACGTGAATAGCAAAAGTTGAAAAGCTGAAAAGCCGAAAAGTAGGTTGTCGACATCATACGGGCGTATGGCCACCCGTGTGGTAGGTCATGTAACAAAACATGGTCGTATGGTCGATAAGATGGCCATGAGCATTTTCATGGGTTGAAACGATATTGGGCCAGTTTGGGCCGAACTGGGCTGTGTAGGCCCAATGGGCTTGTGGACCCCACACGAAAAAATCACACAAAAGTGTGGTAAATATTGGGCCAGGCTGTGTAAACCACACGGCAAAGGCCATTTCTAGGCTATGTAGGCTATACGAGCATGTATGCCCACATGGGCCCACAATATGGGTCGTGTGCCCATTCTCATTGATTGTCTGTTAAGGTTGCATAGGTCGCCCAAGACGATTGTGGACGTACTGTTGGGCCGATAAGTGTACCTAGACCCTTATTTTCGTAAATGACTTATATACCCCTATGTGATGTATGAATGTTTGAGCATGCCATTTGTACTGTATATGCATTTATATTATGTTGCATTGCATGGGGTGGGATATATGATTTTGGAGGAAGTGTACTGAAAAGCTATAAGCCTATTATTGAAAGCTCTGTTGCAAATACTGTTTTAGTGCCGCAACCGATGCTACTGATACTGTGTAGGGATGGGTGGGTCAATTTTATCCCCACATGGTGTGTAAAGTTGGTACGGAGATGGTGTGTAGAGGCTAGATTGGGTAGGATTTTTTGATTGCATATTGTTTTGATACTGTAATGGGTTTAGACCCCACTAGTACTGTTACTGAAAGCTAAAGCCCTAACTGAGGCTGAAAGGGCTTAAGCCCAAATTGCGTTTACTCTAATTGACTGCTATTATGGGATTACACACTGAGTTTTCATAAACTCACCCATCTGTTAACTGTGCAAGTAGTCCCCAGACTTAGACGGATTGATGTGATGGAGGACTTAGTGGTAGCCACTCGACTTAGTTATCTTTTAATATTATAATTAAGGTTTTATTTTTGGCTTTTCATTATGTAATAAGGTCTCTTGGGTTTATTTTTAATTTTGGTATTTTACTTAAATTTATTTGTGATTTACAACTACTAGCAGTAGGAAAAACACAAGTTTTCAAAAAGTCAAATGTTTTCAAAACCACCACAAATACATAACTCGTTTTTAAAGCTTCCGTGAATAACAAACTATTTACAAATTTAATAATGTTTTATTAAAAGCAACCTTTAAAAGTACAAGTCCCACATTATCAATGAGCAATTAGACTTTAAATCGGCTTTTCAAACAATACAAAGAGGCTACTTAAAGAAGGGGTTTTAAACGACGGGTCTTAGATTTCGAAAAGTACTTCAATGTGACATTGCCAGATCCGGTCATGATGTCTGAGCCGGGTTTGGGGTGTTACATTTAGTGGTATCAGATCCGAGTTGCAAAACTTGGCTGTGGATTTGGGCTTTTACAAAAATGTGGAAATTTTAACAGAATTGTTTCAAATGGTTTAAAGTGATTGATATAATTTGAAAATGTTTTACTGAGGGAGTGGTACACCAGGTCTCCGCGCCGATCCTGTAAGTCTTTTGATTATTTATACTGAACGAATAATATTGAAATGTTATTACTAAGACTACTTTAGGTAGTAAAACTATGTTGAAACTCTCTAGTTAGAGTAAACTACAAACCGTAGTAAGGCTTCGAACTGCGAAAACAAACTCTGAGATAATATCTTTCATAAAATATCTGTAATATACACTAGAACAATAAAGTGATTGGCATAAAACTGTTAATATAGACTAAGTGCATTTGATAATGAGCACCAGAGGTACTCGTGGAAGAGGCTGCGGCAAAGGCCATGGAGGTGCTCGAGTTAGGTCTTCGTCGCTTGACACTAGCCTAATGAGGAAGCTAGAGAGGCACCAGCTTCACTTATGACTGAGACAGGGTCTCAAAATCGAGCGGCTGGGGATGACACACTGTCCCAAGCGATCTTAAGGATTTTGGAAAGGGTTGCTTGGCCTAGTACTGGTACTGTGGGCCATGGGTCAGTTACGGAATGACTCAGGTCTAATGGGGCTGAGATATTCAAGGGCATTGGCTGAATATTGGATCAAGGCCATAGAGAGGATCATGGATAACCTCAATTACACCCTTAAACTGAAACTAAAGGGTACAGTATCACTGTTGAGAGATGGGGCCTACTAGTGGTGGCTTACTGTCAAAGAGGGCACTCAAGCCGATCGATTGACCTGGGAGTTTTTCAAGACTACTTTCCAGGCTAAGTATGTGGGTGTCAGCTATGTGGATGCCCGTAGAAGGGAATTTCTAAATTTAAGGCCGAATTTTTAAGACTGGGCTACTATGCCCACGGGATGGTGGCAACTGAATACAAGCACTGTGTTCATTTTGAAGATGGCCTCAAGGATGGCTTAAAGGTTCTGATAGCTCCTCAGAGGGAGATTTTGCAGCACTAGTTGATAAGGCGAAGATCACCAAGGAAGTAAAGCGCTGAGCGCCAAAACAGAGAGAAAGGCAGAGGTAAGAGGGATATTGAGCTGTCAAATTCATTTCAGAGGCCTAAGAAAAGGCCAAAACTGATGTGCCAATCAGATTTGGGGTCCTTGCTGCTACTACTGGACCGCAGTTTTGTGCTGACTGTGGGAGACGCCATCAGGGCAAGTGCTGGAAATGGGCTAAGGCTTGTTTGCGGTGTGGTTTTATGGAGCACTGTATCAGAGGTTGTCCACGGATGACCGATCAAGTGCCAGCTACTGATTTTGGTAATGCGCCTCAAAGGGTTGTTCAGTAGCCACCGAGAGGCCATGGGCAGGCCAGAGGTGGAAATGGCATGGGACATGGTCAGAGAGCACCAGGCCGAGGAGCTGGTCAGGCTGAGGCAAGACAACCAGCTCTAGTGTATGCTGCTCGTCGCCAAGAGAAGGTAGATGCTCTGGCTGTCATCACGGGCACGTTCTTATTTATAATGTATCATATACTAAATTGATAGAGATATAGGATCTACTCATTCATATGTTGCCTGTTCGATTGCTGAAAACTTGGGGGTTACGATTGAGAGTACTTCAAGCGAGATTACTGTACTAAGTCCGTTAGGGTAGTCTGTTTGGGTAAATAAGATGTTTAGAGATGTTCCCTTAGAGATACAAGGAGTCGTCTTTCCGACTGATCTTATGGAGCTGTCTTTCAAAGAATTCGACCTAATACTGTGGATAGATTGGCTGGTCAAACACCAAGTGAGTTTGGATTGTGCCACAAAAAGGATGACATTGAGAACTGAGGAGGACAACGAGGTAGTTGTCATTGGGGAACGCCGGAACTATTTGTCGAATGTAATTTCAGTGTTAAGGGCCGAGAAGTTGATACGCAAGGGTTGTGAGGCGTTCTTGGCCTACATCAGTGTTTTAAATGTTGGGGACCCTTCGGCAAATGATATCGAAACAGTTAAGGATTTTCCAAACGTTTTTCCTGAAGAGCTACCTAGGTTACCTCCAGAACGTTAAGTGGAGTTTAGGATTGAACTCCTTCCTGGTACAGCTTTGATGTCTATCGCCCCTTATAGAATGGCACCGAAAGAGCTTGTGGAGCTTAAGGCCCAGATTCAAGAGCTACTGGACCATGGGTTCATCCGACCTAGTGTGTCTTCGTATGGAGCACTAGTCTTGTTTGTGAAAAAGAAGAATGGATCCATATGTATGTGCATCGATTACAGACAACTCAATAAGCTGACCATTAAAAACAAGTACGCTCTGCCAAGGATTGGTGATCTGTTCAACCAACTGCGAGGAGCGTCGGTATTCTCTAAAATAGATCTCCGGTTGAGGTATCATAAACTGAGGGTTAAAGAGGCCAGTATCTAAGACAGTATCTAAGATTCGCAGTTTTCTAGAACTAGTAGGGTATTATAGACTCTTTATAGAGAGGCTTTCACTGATTGCCACGCCCTTAACTAAGCTGCTACATAAGGGTGTACCGTTTAATTGGACTGATGCGCAGTAAGAGAGCTTTGAAAAGCTCAATAACTGACAGAGGCCCCTGTCTTAATACAGCCAGAGTCTGGGAAGGAGTTCACTGTGTATAGCGATGCATCACATGTCGGTTTGGGATGTGTGTTGATGCAATAGGGTGAGGCAGTAACGTATGTGTCTTGACAGCTTAAGAATCATGAGACAAATTATCCGACGCATGACTTGGAGTTAGTTGCGATGGTATTCGTATTGAAAATTTGGAGGCATTACCTGTACAGTGAGAAGTGTATCATCTACACAGATCACAAGAGCCTCAAGTATCTCTTCACTCAGAAGGAGTTAAATCTTAGGCAGCATAGATGGATTGAGCTGCATAAAGACTACGACTGTACGATCGAACACCATCCTGGGAAGGCCAATATGGTGGCAGACACATTGAGTCGTAAAGCTATGACTGATCTAAGGGCAATGTTTCCTCACCTCAGTTTATTTGATATTGGTAGTTTGTTGGCAGAGCTCTAAGTGTGACTGTTGTGGACTGAACATATTAAGAATAAACAGTTGGAGGATGAGTCATTGGGTCTTCAGTTCCGTCAGGTCGAAAATGGTAATACTGTGGATTTTGGGCTGAACAATGAAGGGGTACTCTGTTTCTGAGGTAAAATTTGTGTACCTAAGGATACTGATTTGAGGCAGTCTGTACTGCAATAGGTACATATGCATCCAGGTAGAAGTAAGATGTATAGAGATCTTCGTGAGATTTATTGGTGGCCAGGTCTTAAGCGTGAGGTTACCTACTTTGTGAGGAAATGTCTAACTTTCCAGCGGGTTAAAGTGGAACATCAGTTGCCTTCTGGGTTGCTTCAGCTAGTTAAGATTCCACTGTAAAAGTGGGAAAGAGTAACTATGGACTTTATGAGTGGGTTACCCTTAACGCCTACTAAGAAGGATTTGGTATGGGTCATCGTGAATCGATTGACCAAATCTACCCATTTCATACCAGTTCACACTAATTATTCATTACAGAAACTGGCTAAGCTGTATGTATCTGAGATAGTGAGACTACATGGGGTACCAGTTTCCATAATATCTGACAGTGATCCTCGCTTCACGTCTTGGTTCTGGAAGAGGTTACATAAAGCTCTAGGTACACGGTTGGACTTCAGTACTGCGTTCCATCCTCAAATAGATGGTTAGTCAGAGAGGGTGATTTAGATACTGGAGGACATGTTAAGTGAGTTGTGTGATTGACTTCTGAGGCAGTTGGGAGGATTACTTGTCACTAGCAGAGTTTGCTTACAATAATAGCTACCGGTCTAGCATACAGATGGCAACTTATGAAGCACTATATGGTCATAGGTTTCGTACTCCTTCATGTTGGACTGAGTTGGGTGAGCGGGGTGTTTTGGGCCCTGAGCTAGTATCTAATACTAAGGATAAGGTCAGATTAATTCAGGATCGATTGAAGGCAGCATCAGATAGACAAAATTCGTATGCGAATCTAAAACGTAAGGAAATTGAGTATTCTGTGGGAGATTTTATCTTTCTCAAGGTCTCACCATGGAAGAAGGTACTGAGATTTGGACTTAAGGGCAAGCTGAGCCCAAGGTTTATTGGGCCTTACTGCATACTGAGACCAATAGGACCAGTTGCCTACCAGGTAGAGCTACCTCTGGAATTAGAGCAGATTCATAATGTGTTCCACGTCTCTATGCTGAGACGCTACTGCTCTGATCCTACACATGTTATACCGGTTGAGGAGATAGAAGTTAGACCAGATCAAACTTTTGAGGAGTAACCAATTCAAATATTGGATCGAGATGTGAAAGTATTGAGAAGGAAGTCTATTCTACTGGTTAAGGTTTTGTGGCAGAATCACAGCTCTGAGGAGGCCACGTGGGAACCTGAGGAGGCGATGCAACAACAATACCCTCACCTATTTTGACCAGGTAAATTTAGAGGTCGAAATTTTCTTTAAGGAGGGTAGAATTGTAACACCCCAAATCCCTAAATCCCTAATAAAATTATTTGTATGTTTGTGATGTGAAAGTATGTCTGGCTTAGTGGTTGTGTGCTCTGGAAGTGTCTGGGAAGTTATGGGTTCAAGCCTTGGCTTCTAAAAAAATTTTATTTTTAAGGATAAAACTCCTATCTTTGGCCAGTAGGGTTATAAGTTTATTTTGGTAAAGACATCACAGAATGGGCCTGCTGGTCTAGTGGAGAGTGGCGTGTGGAGTGTACTAGTAGTTTGAGGTTAGAATCCCTGCTTGTGCAAATAGAGATTATTTTTACTAGTGGCCATGGGAGGAAGTCGTGTTTGACCTAAACACCAAGGAGTTTGAATGAGCTTGAATGGGGTTTTTGTTAGCTGAATTTGAGCAGTGAAAAGGGGGATTTTTAGTTGTTTAGGTTTGTGAAGAGTGTGGGAGTGTCTTGGAGGAGTCTAAGGTTTAGAAGCTGATGGAATTAGAAGAGTCCCATTTGGTCAAAAAGGATTCAGTTACAACTCTCTAGCTAACTGAGTGTCAATTTTGTTTCTAGCTTTGTTGCAGATTTCTTTCTCAACTTTTCAGGTTGGTCACATTCATTTTTGCTTTGTTTATCCCTAGCCAAATATTACAAAAGAAAAAGGGGGTTCTTTCGGGTTTCTATCATTTCTTCTCCTACCATATTCGAATTCTTCTTTCCTTTTCCCATTGGTGCCGACCTTCACTGTTCTTTGTTAAGCAGAATCATCTCCTCCTTCTTTGTTTGGCCGAATACCCTGAGTGTCATTTCTCTTCTTCCTCTCTTTTCTCCAAACCGAATACCCTTTAACATTGTGGCCGAACCTGTTAAGGCCTAATCATCTTATTTCTCTTCTTTTTTTTCCTTGGCCAATTCTTGCTGAGGTACTACTGAATTCCCTTTGAATTCTTGGTAAGTGTTTTTACGATTTGTTTCCTCCTAGCAGAATCTTTTTTTGCTTTCTTCTCAAAGGTTTGAATTCTGTATCTCTTAGGCCAAATGGTTGCTATGTCTTTTTTTTTCTGCCATGGGGAAATATTCATCTAACACCTCTATTCATACAAATGTTGCTAGGGGCTCAATTTCAATAATCAAGGTGTTAGGCCGATTGCTCTTCCTCTACAAGTGGTTTTTCCTTTATTGGTAAGTGCTTTAAGTATTGATTAAGGATCTTGTCCTTGTGTTGTGTTTCTTAATGGTGGTTAAGTGTTTGATTTGTAATAAGGTAACTGGGGATCTTTTGTTATCAGGTGAGGACAACTGAAAGTTTAAGGTGAAGGGTGGTGTTTGGTGTTGAATATTTAAGAGAAGCATTCGTGTTTTATAAGGTGTTTTGATCTCAGAAGTGTTTAGGCTACGACATCACAACAGGTGTGTAACACTACCATTAGACGTGAAACGGCAAAAGTTGAAAAGCTGAAAAGCCAAAAAGTAGGTTGTCGACACCATACCGGCATACGGGCATATGGCCGCCCCTGTGGTAGGCCGTGTAACAAAACATGGTCGTGTGGTTGATGGGTTGGCCATGAGCGTTTTCATGGGTCGAAACAATATTGGGCCATTCTGGGTCGAACTGGGCCATGTGGGTCCAATGGGCCTGTAGGCCCTACACGAGAAAATCGCACAAAAGTGTGGTAAATATTGGGCCAGACTGTGTAAACCACACATCTAAGGTCATTTCTGGGCTATGTGGGCCATACGAGCGTGTGGGTTGCACGGGGTCGCCCAAGACGACTGTGGGCCTATTGTTGGGCCAATAAGTGTACCTGGACCCTTATTTTTGTAAATGACTGATATACCCCTACGTGACGTATGACTGTTTGAGCAGGCCATTTGTACTGTATATACATTTATATTATGTTGCATTGCATGGGGTGGGATATAAGATTTATGAGGAAGTGTATTGAAAGGCTATAAGCCTATTACTGGCAGCTCTACTGCAAATACTATTTTAGTGCCGCAACTGGTGCTACTTGGAGTGTAGGGATAGGTGGGTCGATTTTATCCCCACATGGTGTGTAGGATTGGTACGGAGATGGTGTGTAGAGGCTGGATTGGGTAGGATTTTCTGATCGCATATTGTATTGATATTGTAATGGGCTTAGGCCCCACTGATACTGTTACTGAAATAGGCTATGGCCCTAACTGAGGCTGAAAGGGCTTAGGCCCAAATTGTGTTTACTCTAATTGATTGCTATTATGGGATTACACACTAAGTTTTCGTAAACTCACCCATCTGTTAACTGTGCAGGTAGTCCCCAAACTTAGACGGATCGATGCAACGGAGGACTCAGTGGTGGCCACTCGACTTAGTTATCTTTTAATATTATAATTAAGGTTTTATTTTGGGCTTTTCATTATGTAATAAGGTCTCTCGGGTTTATTTTTAGTTTTGGTATTTTACTCAAATTTATTTGTGATTTACAACTGCTAGCAGTAGGAAAAACACGATTTTTCAAAAAGTCAAACATTTTCAAAACCACGTAACTCATTTTCAAAGCTTCCGCGACTAACAAACTGTTTACAAATTTAATAACGTTTTATTAAAAGCAACCTTTAAAAGTACAAGTCCTACATTATCAATGAGCAATAAGGCTTTAAATCGGCTTTTCAAACAATACAAAGAGACTAGTTAAAGAAGGGGTTTTTAAACGAGGAGTCTTAGATTTCGAAAAACACTTCAATGTGACATTGCCAGGTCCAATCATGATGTCTGGCCGGGTTTGGGGTGTTACATAATTTAAGTTATATAAGCAAGTTATTAAGTTTAAGTGGTTTGACCCTAAGGTCAAGTGGTTTTAGAAAATGAGGTATCAGGACCTCATTTTATAAACTAAGCTATAAATATTTTTATAAATATTTACAGAGTGTATTAAGGTGGTATTAAAGTTTGATTGAAAAAGTTTAACGTTTCGATAGTTAGTTAATTAAAAATGACTAAATCGTAAAAGTTGAAAAAGTCAATCGCTATTTGTTTAAAGGTGTTAAATTGATTAAAGATTTATAATTGGGTGGCCTTAATGGTAAAATTACCCATTCTTTAGTTGGTGGACGGTTAAAGCTTCATTTTCTTTTAATTTTATGTGTTTTATATGTTATTATATTATTATTAAATAATAAAAATAAAATAAAGGTTAATAAAATAAGAAAATGCAATAGTTTTCTTCCCCATTTGGTTTTGTTCATCACCGACCCACCATGGGAGAGTTTGAAGTTCAACCAACCATGTTTCCTTGCATGTAAGTCCCTAAGCTACCCGTTTCTAATAATTTTGATGTTTTTGAGATAATTACAACTAGGTCTAGCTAGCCCATATCTTCGATTTTGAAATTGTTAAGGATTTTGAATGTTTCCATTGATGAATCTTGTGATTCTTTATGTTAAATGATGAACTTGAAATGTTTATTGATAATTAAAAGTATTTTGTTAAGTGATTTTTGATGAATTTACGGATTAGGTACAAGGATTTGATGTGAAATTAATACAAATATTGGCTGTTTTGGGTGCCATGAGCATTCGAAAAAGCTTAAATTTGATAAAAAAATGGTTAATTTGCATGTTTTAGGCTCAAGGACTAAATTGAATAAAAGTAAAACTTTAGGGGCAATTTTTTAAAAATGCCAAAAAGTGACTAAATTGCATAAAATACATTTTTTTACTGTCTAAATTAATATATTGAATGAAATTATTAATTTACATAAAGATCTGGTGGAAAATCGAGGAGAAAGAAAAATTACCAAAATGCCCTATACTTTGACATTTCTGAAATTTAGCCAAGTAAGTTTGTATGAACTATAAACACTTAAATGTGAGTTAAATTGACTGTTTAATGTGCTATCCTATTGTACATAAATTAATATATAGATGTTATTATGCAATTTATTATGTCATGAAACAATAGAAATTCAACGACGTAAGACGACTATCAAGCCCCGTTTAAACCATAGGAACGTAGGATACAAATGACATGTCTTTAGGATTTACATGTTTTGGGTGCTGGCCTTGAATGTCCTACCGATGGCTGAGGTCCGGTGTGTGTTGTGGATACTCCACATGTAACACCCCTTACCCGTATCCAACACCGGAATAGGGTACAAGGCATTACCAAAACACATACACTTGTAAACGTATTTAACCGAGTTATAAAATTTCATCAAAATTAAAACTTTCAAAATAATTAACATATTTCTATAACTTTTCCCAATATATCCTCAAAATATTATAATCATAATAATTAGGGCCCGCGAGACCCGATACATACTCATGCAATTTAATGCTTCATTTCCATTTCATTCAATTCGCAATTTCTCATGCTCATAATTTAAATCATATCACTAGCAATTTCCATTTAATTCACGTGCAATTCAATGACATCAAATTCAAAACTAATACGTATTTACCATTTAACTCAATGTTTATTGATTATACCATTCAATAACACATTTATGAAATTCTCAATTTAGCAATGAAAATATCACTTTAGTTTGAATAACAACATCGTCCTGATATAAATACACTACCACTTATCCATTTACTTTAATTCTTTTGGGCCCATTTGTCACTTACCATCCTTAATCAAATTAGGGAACGGTCACGGAAAATTGAGTACTTCACTTTCACTTTGCCATAGTATAACTATGGTCTTACGTATGATCACTTATCACTTGTCCCTGATCAGATAAGTGTAGCCACCTATCACTTTGTTTCTTGATCAGATAAGTGTAGCCACTTATCACTTTGTTTCTTGATCAGATAAGTGTAGCCACCTATCACTTTGTTTCTTGATCAGATAAGTGTAGCCACTTATCACTTTGTTTCTTGATCAGATAAGTGTAGCCACTTATCACTCTGTCTCTTGATCAGATAAGTGTAGCTAAAGCTATCACTTATCACTTTTCACTTGTCACTTGATCAGATAAGTGTAGCCGAAGCTATCACTTATCACTTTGTCACTTGATCAGATAAGTATAGCCGAAGCTATTACTTATCACTTTCCACTTGTCACTTGATCAGATAAGTGTAGCTAAAGCTACCACTTATCACTTTGTCACTTGATCAGATAAGTATAGCCGAAGCTATTACTTATCACTTTCCATTTGTCACTTGATCAGATAAGTATAGCCGAAGCTATTACTTATCACTTTCCACTTGTCACTTGATCAGATAAGTGTAGCTAAAGCTACCACTTATCACTTTGTCACTTGATCAGAAGTACTCAAATCCGGCGTTCCGCTCAATTTGATCATTTATTCATATATCAGGCTTACCAACATGTGTTAATTCATAAACCATTCATGGTATTATTTCATGCCAAATCATATACTGAATATACCATACACACATACTATGAAACTTTATTTTCACACATGAGCTTAAACCATGACCAATAATGCACAAAAATAAGCATCATTCATATTTCATCGTTTATGAGTTATAATCAAACATATGACCATTTATACACGAATCATTCATATATTTCCCAATTTTCCTCCTCCTCCTCTCCATTCCACATCCTTAATGTGTATAACACACTTAAACAACATTAACCATAATTTCAATATTCACTAACATGTATATTCAAAGCAGTTTATCCGAGTCAGAGTCACTAAATTATTTTTATCCGGAGCTACAGAGCTCCAAATTAAGATCCGTTAATTTTCCCTGAAACTAGACTCACATATCTTCATACCATAAAATTTTCATAATTTTTGGTTCAGCCAAATAGTACAGTTTATTCTTTAAAGTTTCCCCTGTTTCGCTGTTTGACAGTTCCGACCACTCTTCACTAAAAATTAATTATCTCATTGTACAGAATTCGGATGATGTTTTAGCTTGTTTCTTCTAAAAATAGACTCATTAAGGATTCTAACCATATAAACTATAACTCATAATCATTTTTGTACAATTTTTAATGATTTTCCAAAGTCAGAACAGGGGAACCCGAATTCATTCTGACCTTGTCTCACAAAATCTATTATATCTCATGATTTACAATTCCATTGCTCACATCATTTCTTTTAAAAGAAACTAGACTCAATAAGCTTTAGTTTCATATTTTATTCATCCTCTAATTCAATCTCTACAATTTTTGGTGATTTTTCAAAGTTACACTACTGCTGCTGTCCAAAACTGCTTTAGTGCAAAATGTTGATTTCCATTTTGCCCCAAATTTCACAGTTTATACAATTCGGTCCTTTCTCAATTAACCCCTCAATTAATCTAATTTTCTCAATTAGTACTTTACTAGACATTATAAGTTGTTACACAACTATTGAAATTCAGAATTTCCACATATAACTCTATCTTCAAACTCTTTTACTATTAGGTCCCAAACATTCACTTTCTATTCAATTCTTTCAATAAAATCAGCATATGAACAATTTAAAGCTCTAATTTCATGCTAAATCATCATATACTTCCAGCACATATTCATATCAACTTTCAACTTCTTTCATAAAATCAAAAACTAATGGATTTAACAAGTGGGCCTAGTTGTAAAAGTCATAAAAATACAAAAATTTCAAGAAATAGTCAAGAATTGAACTTACTTGTAATAAAAGTATGAAGAACCAGCTTGAAGAAGCCCTTCCATGGTGTTTTAGCTGATGAGAATTCAGAAAAATGAAGAGAAATCTGGATAATTCCACTTGGGTCCTAACTTTATTAAGCAAAATTTGCAATTTTCCAATTTTGCCCTTAATTCTCCTTACTTTCTTGCTGATTTCATGCCTCTGCCGTCCAGCCCAAATAGACCTTGGGTCTATTTGCCTTTAAAGCCCTCTTCCTTTTATCATTTAAGCTATTTAATCATTTCCCAAAATTTTGCATTTGTTACAATTTAGTCCTTTTTGTTCAATTAATTATCGGAACTTTAAAATTTCTTAACGAAACTTTAATACTAACTTTTTAACACTCCATGAATATTTATAAAAATATTTATGGCTCAGTTTAAAATCCCCGAGGTCTTGATACCTCATTTCGATTCTAATTATTTTAATATTTATTTCTAGTGCACTATTCACTATTTCAAAAATTTTCCTAACTTCATATTTAACTTATACTTACTAAATTAATAATATTTTCTACCCATTTGTCGAATTTAGTGATCTCGAATCACCGTTCCGACACCTCTGAAAATTCAAGCCATTACATTTTTTTTTTCGTCGGATTTGTGGTCCCGAAACCACTGTTCCGACTAAGCCTAAAATCGGGCTATTACAACTCTCCCCCCCTTTAGGGATTTTCGTCCCCGAAAATCTTACCAGATGGTAGGTTAATGATTTACTTCCACAGTATATTTCAAATTCACACATGATTTTGGATTTTCATATCTTTTACAGATAATCACATAGATTCATAAGAAAATCAGGATAGCGATATTTCAGCATCTGAAGCTACACAAAGTATCGAAAAATTACAATCCATATAGAATGATATCCATTTTGATAACCTGAGTAGTTTTCAGAACTATCAAATATTTCTCTCTTTTTATATTGTCCTCATTTTCTAATTCATTCACTTTTCCGACCACATTATTATTCTCCCGTACACGAACTTCTGTAACACTACACTCGTAAGCTTATTCAACCAAAATCTCACAAATTTCATTGTAACATTTTACTAATATGGGGGTGAGTGTAGTAAAGCCTCAAATTTATCTTACACATAAATGCGTATAACACATACCATCACAAATAGCCAATTCATTACTAAGTTCACATTCTCAAAGCATTTAATAAACATTTGCTTTTAATCACTTTTGTTCTCAACACAAAATTCTAACTCAAATCACTAATTCACAATCAAAATTTCTATATAGCATCATAATCCAAATATCATAACTCATATGCTTGTATAATTATAACATTCATCAATAAAAAAATGTTTTATTCTTTGATCCATACCTTTATGAGTTTCAACTCATAATCAATACATTTTCACTCAAACATTTTAGTATTTATTTCTATACTATTAGAATTAACTCAGTTGAAAAACATATCTGTCTCATCAAGATAATTTTCGTCATAGAACAATACTGATAAGGGGGTGATGGTGAAGTCATAAATCTTTCAACTTGCTCTCATAGATACATATATATATATGATTTTGTATTCATCATCAATGTAATACCATCATAACCACGTAATTCATTCCAAGCAAATTAACACATCTATTTATTACAAATGTTTTCTGTCACTCACAATTTCACACAACGAATTTACTTACTCAAGCTCAACGTTAATATCTAATTAAATTCCAATACTTGGCTTCTATTTTACTTACCGACATTTGCCAAATTAGAGAACGTCTTACGGAATTGAGTACTTCGTTTTCTCGATGCCATAGTCCAACTATGGTCTTACACGTAATCACAAATCACATACCGATGCCATAGCCCAACTATGGTCTTACACGAAATCACATATCACTTACCGATGCCATAGCCCAGCTATGGTCTTACACGGAATCACATATCACACATATCACTTACCGATGGCATAGCCCAGCTATGGTCTTACACGAAATCACATAATCACATGTTCACATGTTGCCATGGTCAAACCATGATCTTTTCCGTCAATTCATCACATATCACAGAACGAAAGTACTCATTCCTGCGTTCTACTCAATTTGACTTCCAATTCAATTTTTCATACTATTATAATATTCATGGTTTAGACATAAAACAAAATATCTTATTATCTTTAATTTAACAATTAAACATAAGATTCTATCATATGAACATACTAATTTCACTTATTCAAGCAGATGTACATACACACGTTCCATCTATTTAAGTAAATTTGCTTATCATATTCACTTAATCAAATATGTTGAGCACATAGCATTATATAATCACCAACATACTTGGATGAGCTTGTCACAACATAAACTTTTTTTTTAACTTATAGTCATCTCTTTTCATACATGAACACATCCATATCACAAATTTTTATACTTACCTTTCCAAATTCCAACATAACGTGAGCATATTTCATTTATCTCAATATCATTTTTAGCATTATCGAAAATAGCTCGATTGAAAATCATCTCTGTCTTAACAAAGCAATTTCGTTAGAGCCCGGAGATATCACATCATCAAGAGTAATAACGTGGCATGTATAGCTAGGCTCACATATGCTATGTTTGGTCCGAGAACCGACTAAACCGTAGCTCTGATACCACTAAATGTAACACCCCTTACCCGTATCCAACACCGGAATAGGGTACAAGGCATTACCAAAACACATACACTTGTAAACGTATTTAACCGAGTTATAAAATTTCATCAAAATTAAAACTTTCAAAATAATTAACATATTTCTATAACTTTTCCCAATATATCCTCAAAATATTATAATCATAATAATTAGGGCCCGCGAGACCCGATACATACTCATGCAATTTAATGCTTCATTTCCATTTCATTCAATTCGCAATTTCTCATGCTCATAATTTAAATCATATCACTAGCAATTTCCATTTAATTCACGTGCAATTCAATGACATCAAATTCAAAACTAATACGTATTTACCATTTAACTCAATGTTTATTGATTATACCATTCAATAACACATTTATGAAATTCTCAATTTAGCAATGAAAATATCACTTTAGTTTGAATAACAACATCGTCCTGATATAAATACACTACCACTTATCCATTTACTTTAATTCTTTTGGGCCCATTTGTCACTTACCATCCTTAATCAAATTAGGGAACGGTCACGGAAAATTGAGTACTTCACTTTCACTTTGCCATAGTATAACTATGGTCTTACGTATGATCACTTATCACTTGTCCCTGATCAAATAAGTGTAGCCACCTATCACTTTGTTTCTTGATCAGATAAGTGTAGCCACTTATCACTTTGTTTCTTGATCAGATAAGTGTAGCCACCTATCACTTTGTTTCTTGATCAGATAAGTGTAGCCACTTATCACTTTGTTTCTTGATCAGATAAGTGTAGCCACTTATCACTCTGTCTCTTGATCAGATAAGTGTAGCTAAAGCTATCACTTATCACTTTTCACTTGTCACTTGATCAGATAAGTGTAGTCGAAGCTATCACTTATCACTTTGTCACTTGATCAGATAAGTATAGCCGAAGCTATTACTTATCACTTTCCACTTGTCACTTGATCAGATAAGTGTAGCTAAAGCTACCACTTATCACTTTGTCACTTGATCAGAAGTACTCAAATCCGGCGTTCCGCTCAATTTGATCATTTATTCATATATCAGGCTTACCAACATGTGTTAATTCATAAACCATTCATGGTATTATTTCATGCCAAATCATATACTGAATATACCATACACACATACTATGAAACTTTATTTTCACACATGAGCTTAAACCATGACCAATAATGCACAAAAATAAGCATCATTCATATTTCATCGTTTATGAGTTATAATCAAACATATGACCATTTATACACGAATCATTCATATATTTCCCAATTTTCCTCCTCCTCCTCTCCATTCCACATCCTTAATGTGTATAACACACTTAAACAACATTAACCATAATTTCAATATTCACTAACATGTATATTCAAAGCAGTTTATCCGAGTCAGAGTCACTAAATTATTTTTATCCGGAGCTACAGAGCTCCAAATTAAGATCCGTTAATTTTCCCTGAAACTAGACTCACATATCTTCATACCATAAAATTTTCATAATTTTTGGTTCAGCCAAATAGTACAGTTTATTCTTTAAAGTTTCCCCTGTTTCGCTGTTTGACAGTTCCGACCACTCTTCACTAAAAATTAATTATCTCATTGTACAGAATTCGGATGATGTTTTAGCTTGTTTCTTCTAAAAATAGACTCATTAAGGATTCTAACCATATAAACTATAACTCATAATCATTTTTGTACAATTTTTAATGATTTTCCAAAGTCAGAACAGGGGAACCCGAATTCATTCTGACCTTGTCTCACAAAATCTATTATATCTCATGATTTACAATTCCATTGCTCACATCATTTCTTTTAAAAGAAACTAGACTCAATAAGCTTTAGTTTCATATTTTATTCATCCTCTAATTCAATCTCTACAATTTTTGGTGATTTTTCAAAGTTACACTACTGCTGCTGTCCAAAACTGCTTTAGTGCAAAATGTTGATTTCCATTTTGCCCCAAATTTCACAGTTTATACAATTCGGTCCTTTCTCAATTAACCCCTCAATTAATCTAATTTTCTCAATTAGTACTTTACTAGACATTATAAGTTGTTACACAACTATTGAACTTCAGAATTTCCACATATAACTCTATCTTCAAACTCTTTTACTATTAGGTCCCAAACATTCACTTTCTATTCAATTCTTTCAATAAAATCAGCATATGAACAATTTAAAGCTCTAATTTCATGCTAAATCATCATATACTTCCAGCACATATTCATATCAACTTTCAACTTCTTTCATAAAATCAAAAACTAATGGATTTAACAAGTGGGCCTAGTTGTAAAAGTCATAAAAATACAAAAATTTCAAGAAATAGTCAAGAATTGAACTTACTTGTAATAAAAGTATGAAGAACCAGCTTGAAGAAGCCCTTCCATGGTGTTTTAGCTGATGAGAATTCAGAAAAATGAAGAGAAATCTGGATAATTCCACTTGGGTCCTAACTTTATTAAGCAAAATTTGTAATTTTCCAATTTTGCCCTTAATTCTCCTTACTTTCTTGCTGATTTCATGCCTCTGCCGTCCAGCCCAAATAGACCTTGGGTCTATTTGCCTTTAAAGCCCTCTTCCTTTTATCATTTAAGCTATTTAATCATTTCCCAAAATTTTGCATTTGTTACAATTTAGTCCTTTTTGTTCAATTAATTATCGGAACTTTAAAATTTCTTAACGAAACTTTAATACTAACTTTTTAACACTCCATGAATATTTATAAAAATATTTATGGCTCAGTTTAAAATCCCCGAGGTCTTGATACCTCATTTCGATTCTAATTATTTTAATATTTATTTCTAGTGCACTATTCACTATTTCAAAAATTTTCCTAACTTCATATTTAACTTATACTTACTAAATTAATAATATTTTCTACCCATTTGTCGAATTTAGTGATCTCGAATCACCGTTCCGACACCTCTGAAAATTCAAGCCATTACATTTTTTTTTTCGTCGGATTTGTGGTCCCGAAACCACTGTTCCGACTAAGCCTAAAATCGGGCTATTACACCACAGCTCGTATGAGCAGCATCGTGTAGCTTACATTCCAACCCATAGCTCATGTGAGCACACCTATTCATAGCTTGTGTGAGCATGTAACAGCGCGATTTAGGGCCAAAACGGAACAGTGGATTCGAAACCACGAATCCAAGGTTGAAAAAAAAATTATTTTGATTTAGTTTTAGTGTTTATATTATGATTGCATAATTGTGTGAAAATTTCGTTGCGAAATTTTATCGATTGGGTGTTTAATTTGACGTTTAGGACTAAATTGAAATAGGTGAAAATGTGTGTGTTCTAGTTCATAAAGTACTTGATTGAAATGGGGGTTTTAAGTAGAGGTCCTTAAATGGAAATTAGACCATTAAACTTTATATGGACAAAAATTTGGACATGGATGGAATTTTTAGAAAGTTTAGTAGTAAGGGCATTTTGGTCATTTGTATATTAAATGAAATAAAATGGGAAAAATAACACAAAAATGTGTTCATATTCATTTAAGCTTGGCCGAAACTTACATGTTCTCCATAGCTAGGGTTTTTCCAAGCTTTCAAGCTCAATAGTAAGTGCATTCAAGCCTCGTTTTTAATGTTCTTTACATTTTTGAAATCCTCGTAGCTCGGTCTACCTATTTCTACCATTATTTCGAGTTAGGGTTTATGTTTAAAAATTTACCCATGAATGATACGCATGTATTTTGATGTTTTATGGTAGAATATGAATGTTTGAAGTTAGGAGAATGATCTATTCTAAGCAATTTTTAGCAAAAACGAGCAACACGGTATAATCGGTAAAAATACCTATTGTTCATTACTATGTGTTAGAGTGAGAATTTGATGTTGTCATAGAAGAGAAAAATGTTCAGCATGTCATAAAACATAAGAATAAGGGCTGAAATTAAATTTCCGCGCCTAGGGGCAAAATTGTAATTTTGTAAAAGTTAGGGGGCAAAAATGTAATTTTTTCATAGTGTGATTTTTGGATTGAAATAAATAGTATGAGTGTTAAATGAGCTAAATGTGTTGTTATAGATCAAGAAAGGCGTGGAATCGACCTCGAACGGGGGAAAGAAAAGATTTTGGACTAAATTGCAAAATTCTCACATTTTGCACCAAGGTAAGTTTGTATGTAAATAATACGTTAACTTCATTTACATTCTTATATTTCAACCTATTATATATATTTTAACTGATTTTGAAGCATAAATCGACTATTAAAAGAATGGAAATAAGTAATAAAGAGAGAAATCCCAGTTGAACATTCGGAAAGATTGAATAATATAGATGGAATGTAGCTAGGTCACATGTATGGTGCTGAGTGCACATCATGTGTACACGAAAGCTACGAGATACTATGTAGTAGCTAGGTCACATGTGTGATACGGGATGTATCCCATGTAGACAAGAGAGCTACGGGAGAGATAAATGTATCTAGGTCGCATGTGTGATCCCAAGTGAAGGACACCATGTAGACAAGAGAGCTACGAGATAAATTGGCTAGGTCACATGGGTGGTACTAAGTGTTCACCATGTGTACATGACAACCGAACTATATGAAATATGATGGGTGGAGCTGTGTGCTGAAACCACCAAGTATCAAGAATTGATCTGAAGTGTTCAACGGGATGATTTTACGGTAACATTGTAATCATGAACCTATACTTGTGATGTATGAAATGTGGTGAAAATGAATTGTGATATGTATGTTAAATGAGGTTAATACAAAGAAAGTGTGAAAGAGTGAATTTACAATAATACTGTTTTGGACAGTCTCAGTGACGAGAATTTGAAAAATCACCAAAAATAGTAAGAATTTAATTAGAGGCTGAATAAGATATTAAATTAAAGCTTAAGGAGTATATTCTCATGTAAGAGAAACAGAGCAAGTAAAGGAACTCTATATTTTGAGATATTTATATTTGTGTGTGACTTGTTCAGAATGACTATGTGATCCCCTGTTCTGATTTTGATAAATCATTAAAAATCTTACAAAAATAATTAAGAAATATAGTTTATATTCATATATTCCTTATTGAGTCTAGTTTTAAATGAAACAAATTTAATGACTATTTGACTTTTTTACTAGGAGAAAATCAATTCGTAGTGAACAGAGGTCAGATCCATCTAGCTGTATAACAGGGGAAACTTTAACTAATAAACTGTACTAATTGGCTGCACCAAAAATTATAGAAAAATTTTAGTAAGAATTAATATGATTCTAGTTTCAGGAAAATTTTACGGATTTGAATTTCGAGTTTTGTAACTTGGGTTATGATTTATTTAGTGAACATGACGCAGGAGAGACAGCTTGATCAAAGTGGAGTAAATAGTGAAATTAAAAGTAGATACACTTGAGTTATTGTGTTAACATATTAGATTCTTTAATTATTATTTATATACTTACTTACTAAGCTATAAGCTTACTTTCTTTTCTCTCTTTTGTCTTATAGTGTCGTCTAGCTTGCACAGGAGTTAAGGATTGTTGAAGATCTGCCCGCACTATCAATACTTTTGGGTATTTGAACTAAACATTTTGAATTATGGTATGTATAGTAGGCTTCGTTATTTTGTTACGTGTATACATTAAATATGTTATAATTGGTTACAGTATTTGACCAATTATTTTGTACAAAGCCATTGAAGTTGGCTAATATTGTTCAAGACATATGTTATAATGATAGATTATCTAATTGGATGACATATTTCTATCTCGGTTTTGTTTAATGGTATGTGTTATGTTCTGTTAATACCTTGTACCCTGTTTCAGTGTTGAACACGGGTAAGGGGCATTACAGAGCATATATGTACATGAATTTACGGATTACGGTTACATGAGTTAGCACACTTTGTGTGAGCTATCCTGGGTATCCAACGACATTCTATTCGGTTCAACGGGCATGAATTGAAAGGAAACGGTAAATGTTCAATATGAGCAAATACATGTATACATTAAATATATTGAAATGATGAGATACATGTTAAGCATGTTATGTTATGAAGGATGTTATAACCAATTGAATCATATTCAAGTATAATGGTTATCCATGTTGAATTCATGTGAAATATTTTCAAGTATGCTAACATGTGTTGTTGTTTGATGCTTAGGCATGTGACAAGCTATTGGTTGGATTGAATTATGTTTACTTATAAGTTATGAATTGAAATGGCAAGTGTCAAAATGGAAATATGCTTTTTGTTCATGAAAGAATAGTAAGGCTTAAATTATGTAATTTCTTATTAAATGGTTTATCATATGGTTAATTCCAAAAGAGCTATGTTTAAATGCACTAGCTTGTGGCTATGGTTGATGATATGCTTATGTCTTGTGTGTTACGTATATGAAATGGGTGTGGAAAGGTAAATGAAATAGTAAGTTCATACTTGAAGTGTAAAATGATGAAAAGGAGAAAGATGATTTGAATTGATGTTGTTATTTAAGCTAAAGAAAGTAAATGCAATGGAAAGTAATGAAATGCAAATATAAATAAGAAAATTTAAAAGGGTTTAAGTTTTATAAAATCCTACTATGCTAGGGATAATATGTATATGTGATGTTGTGGATTTATTCACTTTGTGAGTTGTTGGATATGGTTTCATGAATCTTGTGGTATTGGTATAGGATTTCTCTTGATATGTATAAATTTTATATTTGAAATGGATTGATATGACTAAAGTTTATACGAGCTTACTAAGCATTCATTGCTTACGTAGTTGTTTTCCTTTACTTTTCAGATTATCGAAAGCTTGATTGGGTTGGAAGCTAGTCGAAGATCCATCACTCTATCCATCAATTTTATCGGTAGACTTCTATGCTTTGGTCGCAGTTATAATGGCATATATAGGTAGACTATGTCTAATGTTTAATTGATGAGTTTGGCATTTATATGTCATTTTGGTTGATGATTATGGCATGAAATGTTACCTTCGATTTGAGGTACTTAAGGTACTATTGATAGCTTGTTGGTTGTGGTTAATATGATCAAATTGGTGTATGTTTTGAAAT
Source organism: Gossypium hirsutum (assembly GCF_007990345.1). Taxonomy (NCBI): domain Eukaryota; kingdom Viridiplantae; phylum Streptophyta; class Magnoliopsida; order Malvales; family Malvaceae; genus Gossypium; species Gossypium hirsutum. Next base: position 26,549,523 of record NC_053427.1, on the reverse strand, counting down.
GACCAAAATTGGTATGGTTGTTATGTATAAATTATGTAACAGTCTTGTTTTTAATGGTGTCGAAAACAGTGGTTTCGTGGCCACAAGTCCAACAAGTGAGCCCATAAATATTGCTATTTAATATTTACGAGTCAATTATTGTATTAAAATAAATTTTGAATAGGAAAATTATGTTATTTTAATGGATAATTAAGTTCAAGTGGTAAGACCCTAAAGTCAAGTGGTTTTAGAAAATGAGGTATTGGGACCTCGTTTCTATAAATCGTGCCTATAAATATTTTATTAAATATTTATGGAGTGTTATTAAGGTCGTATTAAAGTTTCGTTAAGAAATTCTGATGTTTAAATGGTTAATTAAAGAAAAAGGATTAAACTGTAAAAATTGCTTACTATTAATTTTCTTAGGTCAAAGGTTTAATTAGTTAAGATAGAGGGATTTATGTTGTAAATAAACCATAATTAAATTATGGTGGATGACACATGGGTTTTTTTTTAAGTAAATATGTATTAAATTATATTTATTTATTAAAATATGTTAATTTAATAAAATTAATAATAGAAACATAATTCAATGTCATCTTCTTCACCTATTATGTTCTTCACTGAAAACCATGGATAAACAAGTTGGGAGCTTTTTTCGTCCTTTTTTTATCCTTGCATGGTATGTTTTGTTACTCTATTTCTTGTAATTTTTATGTTTCTGAGATCGTTGCAACTAAGTCCAACTAGCCCGTACCTTCGTTTTTGAAACTATTAAAGATTTTAAATGTTGCCGTTGATGAATCTTTGTGATTTTGGATGTTAAATGATGAATTTGAGGTATTAGTTGTTATTTATAGTATTTTTTAAGTGATTTTGATGAATTTAATGATTAGGGATTAAATTGTTGAAATAGTAAAATACAAGGATTTAGTGTGAAATTGTTACAAATGTGGGTTGTAATAGAATGCTATTAATATTCGGCTGGTATGAATTTTTAATAAATTTGGTTTATTTGCATGATTAGGACATAGGGACTAAATTGAATAAAAATGAAAAGTTAAGGGTAATTTTGTAAAAATGTAAAAAGGACTAAATTGCATAAAATTAATTGGTTTTTTTGTTTGAATTAATGAATTTAATGGAATTATTATTTTAGATCCAAAACGATATGAAAATCGAGGAAAAGATAAAATTACTGTAATCCACTTGTTGTAATCCAAGTAAGTTCATAGTGATTTATTATTAATGTAATCCACTTGTTGTTATTATTGTTGTTCTCTAGTTAATTGATTTATATATATGTAAAATTACTTCGGTTATTTATATAACAATGAGTGTTGCAAATACTTATGTATATATAATATTGAGAAGAGTTTATTAGTAATGTTTTTCTTGGAATTATATTAAAGTTATATGTGAATGAGATGAATTTAAGTATGTATATAGAAATGAAGAAGTGCCCCAGTTTGTACTTCGGTACCCCTGAATGCACATCTGTTCCCTTATTTGTACTTCAATACCCCTGAATGCACATTTATGCCTCTGTTTGTACTTCGGTACCCCTGAAGGCACATCTGTGCCCCTAATCGCACATTCATGCTCCTTATTGCACTTTGGTGCCCCTTTTATGCATCTATGATGCCTCTGGTATGGTATAATTACCCGACTATCTGAGTCAAGTTATTAGTTCATCGGGCTAAAGGTTAATGGCATTTACAAAATTATTTATGTGCTTATAGGCTAATGTATAGACAAGATAGTAGTAAATATTAAATGTTCAATGATCTATTTGATCATCACTAGTATAATTATATTGATGATTATACATTAAAGTTAGATATTTATATACATATATGAATGAGTTTGGATTGAATTATTATAGTACAGGAAGCATATGATGAACCATTTTTAGTACTAATTTTATAAGTGCTTCGTGAATGAATAAAAGGCATGATTAAACTGTTTATTTAGTTTTCACATTGTTTAGTGAAAGTAAGTGATTCTGGTTAATATGTTTATATGAAACTTTGAAACAAAAGATGAATTACAATATGATTAGGTTCAATATGTAAGTATTATGGTAAGGAGAAACATTTAAGTGAAATGGTTATATGAAGTGTCCATGAAAGGTGTATTGAATAGAAAGCTGAAAGTTAACTTATGATATAATGAAAATTCATGCCTAGTTGTTTATTATAATATGTTCAGTAGTTATGTTACCTTTATACAAACTTACTAAGCATTATTGCTTACGTTAGTTGTTTTCTTTTCCTATAGGTCATCGGAAAGCTCGATTGGGTTGGAAGCTCGTCAAAAATCTATCACACTGTCTAGTAGTTAATTTGGTAGTTTTGATATGATGGTTATGGTTAAAATGGCATGTATATGCACCATCCTAAAGTAGGGTCTAGTCAGAACAGTGGTTTCGAAACCACCAATCAAAAATAGAAATAATTATTTTATGATAATTTGATGATCCATGATATGATTGCATGTTTGTATGAAATTTTCATTAAGAAATTCTATGCCTAAGATGTCCAATTTGACTTTAGAGACTAAACTAAATAAGTTTTAAAACTTGTATTCTAGAAGCTTCAAGCATGAAATTGCATTAGATTATTAATTAGAGGTCCTTAAATAGCAATTTGACAAAGTTCTAAAATTTTGGACAAAAATGGGCATGAATAGGAAAATTTTGAAAGAGAGGCCTTAAGGGCATTTTGGTCATTTGGTTAATAAAAGAATAAAAAGGGAAAATAAGTCAAAAATTTTCTCATCTTCTCCAAGTACTAGCCGAAATTTCCAAGAGCCATATCTAGAGTTTTGTTCATCTTTTCAAGCTTGATTGTAAGTACTTCTAAGCCTCGTTTTTAATGTTCTTTATATTTTTGAGATCCTTGAAGCATGATCTATCCATTTCTAGCCATATTTTGAAGTAAGGTTCATGTATGAAACTTGACCCATGTGCGACATGGTTGTATTTTGATGGTTAATAGAAGAATATGAATGTTTGATGTATGATAAACATCTTTTACTAAGTGATTTTTTTGTGAAAACAACTAAAAAGGACTTATTTGTAAAAGATGAAGAAATGGATAGTAGAAATGTGGTTTAATGTGAAATATGGGCTGATATGAGTTAGAATATGAACCGGCTAAGCTTGGGTAACAAAGAAAATGCATGCATTTGATTTTTCGAGCCTAGGGACTAAAGTGTAAATAAGTGAAAAGTTAAGGGTAAAAAGGTAATTTTACCAAAGTATGTGTTATTGGTCGATATGAGCAATGTGTGTGTTGAACAAGTTAAATTTGGCATTATAGATCAAGAAAAATGATTCAGGTCTTAATACGGGGAAAAACAAGGTTTACGAGGATTAGGCTCGTTTCTATCATTTTGTATCGAGGTAAGTTCATTTGCAAATAATGCAACATGTACCATACTTTAAATGCTTTAATATTCCATGTATGGTACATAAATATTTAATGTGATGTTGTATGAATATGTGATTGGTGCTATGAGTATTGAACTCGACGTTACGAGCAAGTTCAACAGAAATGTGGTATCAAAGAATCTCGTTTGAACCTTAGGAATAGTTTAAGATACAAGTGACATGTCACTAGGAACTATGTGATCTGAACTCATTAAATTGTGGTCTGAGTTCATGATATATGTGACATCTAAACTCATTGAGTAGTGGTCTGAGTTCATGATGTATGTGGCACATGTTTTGGCGTCCGGGTACTGGTCTTGTATATTCTACTAGTGGCTGGGTAGTTCGGCATGTGTTGCGAATACCCGATAGCCTATGTAAGCAGACCCGTGGGTAGCTCGAAAGCTAGCAACAAGTGATATGTGATATGAGGTAGCCTTGGCTACATATGAGGCATTTAGGTGCAAGATTTTGTTGTATCTAATAGTATTCCGAGTGTTCAACGGGTAGTTCTAAAGGAAGTTCAATGGCTAATCTTGATGAATATGTAGAAGATGAGAAAGTAATTTATTATGTGCAAGTGGGCACAGGTACGTACATCGAACTCATGAGAATGTCATGAGATATGATGAACTTGTGGTGAGAATATGAATATATATATGAAGAATGAGTTTAAGAGATTTGATAAAATGCAAGATTATGTTCATTATGTTAAATGTATGATTAATACTTATTTAAGTTGTATTTTATTTGCATGTGAACTTACTAAGCTTTAATATTTACCCTCTTTCCTTTCTCTTTCTTATAGTGTTGGCAAGCTAGCTCGGGGATCAGAAGACATCGGAGACTCGATCACACTATCAATTGAATATTTGGTATAGCTAGTCTCATCATTTTGAGTATGGCATGTATAGGGACTTGGTCTTTTTGTTACGTGTCATATTGATTAGCCAAATGTGTTGGCTCATGAAAGTATTATTATCATTTTGTATATGGCCATGAGAAGTGGCTGATATTGAGTATTTGGGTTGTAACCCTAATTATTGGTGCATGCATGCAAAAGTGCTTATGCTTTAATGTGGCTATGGTTGCTTATGGTTAATGAGTATGATGGATGGCATGTATGTTTGGTGTATGAAATATGATCAATGTGTATGAAAATAAAGGTGATTTAAGTAGGTAACTTAAAAGTAGGTTAGTAAAGATGATAGACAAATATGAAATTGGTGTGGAATGCCATATGAAAGCATGATAGTTTAAATAGGTAATATGTTGACATTACCAAGTCATAATTTAACCATGAATGTGAATGCTTGAGTAGCCAAATGTGCCATGTTGCATGCCATGAAGTGAGTATGTGAGTGTTTAAGGGTGGCAACTGGCTTGGAAAATAGCCTAGAAATTGTCCACACGGTTAGACACACGAGCATGTGTCTTGGCCGTGTACGACACACAGTCTGCCCCATGGGCATGTGATCCGGCCGTGTGTCCTTTGCACCCTAATAATGAAAAACAGATTGTCAGTAGTAAACACACGGGCAGAGACACGTCCGTGTGTCTCAGCCGTGTGAAGGACATGGCCTTAGGACATGGGCGTGTGCCCAGGTCGTGTGAAGTCTGCACTTGATTTTTGGAATTTAATTCACCACACGGCCCAAGCACACAGGCGTTTGACTTGGCCATGTGACCTTATTTAGTTGATGACGTCTGTAACACCCCTTACCCGTATCCAAGGCCGAAATAGGGTACAAGGCATTACCAGACTTAACCATACACATAGACGAAAATCGGGCCATAAAATTTCATTTAATTCAAAACTTTTCAAACACATGCATAGACTCATATTTAAAGATATATAACGTGGCATAAATGAGCACTTACACATCCATAATCATGCAATAACATGTCATTCACTTTAAACATATTTGCTTACCATCCTGTATATAATATACATTCTTACATTAACTAGAACTAGACATGCTAAATCTTATTCTCATTTTATACCATCATAATGTAGTTACCAATTTGTCCATTAAACATCCATATTCAAGGCAACATTACTCATTTCCATTTAATTCATGATCCACTGGCCTGCATTTAACTTACCTGATGTATTACCAATCATGCATAACAAACAAAGCTAACTATATCATCACATCAAAACATAGGACATGGCATGGTTAATTAAACTTACAAACCATAATGAATAAGGACCACATCTCATGATAATATACGATAATTCAATGCAGACCGATACTTATGGTCAAAGTCATAATAATAATACATATCACAAACCAACTTCCTATACATGCCACTCACTTGATATTTCTAATATTTGAATTAATTCTCCCAAAAATGATAGCTTAATAATGTGATTTTGCCTCCGACAATCTCCAACCCCGAGCCAACCTGTCAAAACTGAAGAAGTAGAGAGGAGGGGTAAGCTTTACGCTTAGTAAGTCCATATGAAGTTAATAAGCAATTACCCACATGTTTTTTATTAAGGTAAAACATCATAATTGTACAATTTACTCTTGTTCAGGTTAAGTTGTTTTACCGAGTTACAGTTACTAATTCATTTATATCTAGAGCTAAGAGACTCCAAATTAAGTTTCATTAATTTTCCTTGAAACTAAACTCATATACCTTTCTCCCATAAAATTTCTAGAATTTTTGGTTTACCAATTTAGTACAGTTTATTCATTAAAGTTTCCCCTATTTTGCTATCTAACAGTTCTGACCTCTCTTCATTAAAAATTATTTTTCTCATAATACAGAATTCAGATAATGCTCTCATCTATCTTTCTAGATAGTAGACTCATTAAGGATTTTAATAATATAAATTACAACCCATAATTAATTTTATACAATTTTTAATGCTTTTCTCACATCGAAATAGGGGATTACAAATTCATTCAGACTCTGTCTCACAGTAATTTAAATATCTCATAATATAAATTTTGAATGCATATAAAGTTTCTTCTATGCAAAACTAGACTCATTGATATTTAACCTCATATTTTATTCAGCCCCTAATTCACTTTCCACAATTTATGGTGAATTTCCAAAGTTGCACCACTGTAGTAACCCAAAACTGCCAAGGCTAAATTTACTCATTCATTACTATTATTCACCAAATCCATATAATCTCATTTCATTCATAATGGTTAGAACACATAATTATGCTTCATAAGCATAAATCCATAATCTCAATGTCATAAAGTATCAAGGACTTATTCCAAATCATTTCATTTTCATAATATTCACCAAATACTATATACATCATAGATCATCACATGTTAAGGAATCACACATAAGTTTAGTGTACATACCTGTACAACTTGTAAGATAACTCAAAGACATACTCACAAATGGTTTATCTCATTAGGATCATCAACAAATACTTCACCAAATTACCCGTTGAACACTAGGAATATAATCGGACTCAACTCAATGAGTGAACTCGGACTCAACTCACCCATAAGTGAACTCGGACTCAACTCAATGAGCTCGGGTGTGCGCATCCATAAGTGAACTCAGACTCAACTCAACGAGTTCGGATGCCTAGTTACATCTCACGAACTCAGACTCAACTCAACGAGCTCGAAACTCAAATATCCTAGTGACATGTCACTTCTATCCTAATCTATTCCCAAGGTTCAAACGGGATTTTCCTCAATCACACATCTTTGCTGTCTTCCATGGAATGTCAGAACCGATACTTGATAGCATTTCATATTTATCAAGTAGCTCACATAATTTGCATATTACTAAATAATAATCCACAAAGCATAATATTTCATGATAATAGTCATCATATCATATAAATAACATTAAATTACTTAAAATGACAATTATGTTACTACATTTACACCTGAACTTACATCTCATTTAATATCAAGGCAATAACATTAAATTACACATTGCATTATTAAAAATCATATGAACTTACCTTTGTATGCGAAAATGGCCATTCTTACCATTTTCTCCACAACCTGATATTTTCCGATTTTAGCCCGAATTTTGATTTTTCCTTGCTCTATCATTTCAAATATAGCCTAATTAGGACTCACATTATTCAAATTAACCCAAAATCATATTTTGGAAAAATTACAATTTTACCCCTAAACTTTGTCAAAATTACATTTTTGCCCCAAGGCTCGTAAATTAAACTTCATCCTATTTTTTTATGTTTTATGACATGATAATCATTTTTCTCTTCTATAGCAACATCAAATTCGCACTCTAACATGTACTTATGAACATTAGGTATTTTTACCAATTATGTCGTTTTACTCGTTTTCATGTAAAATCGCTTAGTAAAAGTTGTTTAACACAATTTCAAGCTTCATATTATACCATAAACATAAAAATAAACACATTTCACCTATGGGTATCTTTCCAAATATAAACCCTAGGTTAAGTTATTGCTAGAATAAGCTTAACCAAGTTACTGAGATTTCAAAAATGTAAAGAACTTTAAAAACAGGGCTAGGGAGCACTTACAACCGAGCTTGGGAGTTTGAACAAACCTTAACCATGGCTGCTGCTGGTAGAAATGGTTGAATGAAGAAGATGATAGCTAATTTGGCTTATTTCCCTTTTTAATTCTTTTAATTATTAGTTTACCAAATACCCCTAACTTAAAAATATTTTATTACCCCATTTCATGTCTATTTTTGTCCAGAAATTAACCAATGGCCTAATTACCATTTAAGGACCCTCAATTTAAAATTTCATAACAATTGGACACCTCTAGTATGTAGGACTCAACTTTTGCACTTTTTACGATTTAGTCCTTTTGACTAAATTAAGTGCCCGAACGTCAAAATTTTCAAACAAAATTTTCAAGAAATTATTTCGTGAAATCGTAGACCATAAAAATATAAAAAAATAAAATTTTCATCATCAAATTTGTGGTCCCAAAACCACTATTCCGACTAGGCCCAAAATCAGGGTGTTACAACGTCATAGTCAGAGAGTTACACGGGCTGAGGACACGGGCTTGTGACTCTCCAAAGTATGAAAATTTTCTAAGTTTCCCAAAATTTTGTAAAGCTCTCGGTTTAGACCCGAACCACTCCTAAGGTATGTTTTGGGCCTCGTAGGCCCATATAAGGGACGTTTTGCTTGTAAATGAAAAGTTTTAAATTTGGACAAAAATTCCTATCTCAATTTTGTATGTTTGAAGTAAGTTTAAGTCTGGTAATGCCTAGAACCCTGTCCCGGTGTCGGATACGGGTAAAGGGGAGTTACAGTATAGGTGGACTTATAACAATGTTTAGTTGAATATTTGCTTGATATTTTAGTTTGTATAAGTTACTTGGTATGGTACTTTTGATGCCTTATTAGTATGTGTTAATGTGGTTTAGTTTTGATGCATGTTTGAATGACTAAAATAATATGTGATGAATTTGTTTCAATATGGTCAAGATATGGTATGTGTTGGAATAGTTTTGTTGTAGTCAAAATAGGGTAAGTTTTGAAATGGTATTGATCTTGATAGGTATGTATGAAATGTGGTAATGTTTCCATGTTTAGGTAAGATATGGTTAAATGCATTTGAAGTGCCTTACTGGCATATTGATTGGATGGATTTATGGTTCATTGAATTGGTGGTTTTATGCTTGAATTGGTATGTTTAGATGCTTTAGTTAAGGGTGGAAATGACTTGTAGGTACATGTTTTAAATGGGTGAAGGAAATGGCTTGATATTGGCCCATTTCTTGTCCACACAGCTAAAACACAAGCGTGTGTCTCAGTCGTATGTGACACATGGCCAAGCGACACGGCCGTGTGTCCCTTGTAGTTTTTAAAGGTTGCAAGTCAGGTGGTTACACAGCCTGGCACACTGGTGTGTGAGGCCATTTCGAGTGTTACACGGCTTGCCACACAAGCGTGTGGCTTGGCTGTGTAACTCAAGTGAGAGAGTTACACAGGCTAGGACACGACCATGTGTCCCTATTTCAATTGTTAACGGTCTGAGACACGAGCATGTGTCTAATCCGTGTGAGTCACACGGCTGTTTGACCCCAGCAGTTTAATTTTTCTAACTTTTTCCTCAATGTTTCAAATGTTTCCGATTTAGTCTCGAATTATTTCTAAAGTGTTTCTAGGCCTTCGAAGGCTTGAATAAGGGATGATATGCATGTATGTGATTGAGTTATGCTATGATTATATCCATATTGAAAATGTATGTTTTTACGATATGTTTTTATGGTAACACTTCGTAACCCTATTCCAGTGATGGATATGAGTTAGGGGTATTACAAATAATTTTATGTTTGGGCATGAAAACAAGTTAAGTGATAATTGGTTAAATATGCACATGTATAGGTGTTTTGGTTGATGTTATAGCCATTATGTTTTGGCTTGTAATTATGGTATATATATGTGACCTTATGATAGTTGATTTTATAGTCTTTATGATGCTTAAATGATGGAAGTTGAAATAGTATTTAAAATGTGTGTAATGGGATGTTATTTGACATGGTTGAATATGGTCATTTTGGTATTTGGAATGTAGTGGACATATATGGCTAATGGTGCTAAATGTCAAATGGCCAATTTGGTATTTTTGGTGTGAATTTGATAGGTAAATAAAGTGGTAAGTTTTGGCATAAACTTAGTTCTAGTTGATTAAACTTTTGGCTAAACTATGCATATAGTTATACATGTTTCATTGTTTTGATTGACGTACTTTTTGGGCATATTGGTTTTATGAACATATACCTTATTGGTTTAGTTTGTGGATGCATTATTTGGTGCATTTTGAATGCTTGTTAAATGTGGAAAATTGGTTGTAAGTGTGTGCATGATTGAGTGAGAAAAATGGCTAGGAAAGAGCCTATTTTTGTCCACATGGCCATGCGACACGATCGTGTGTCCCCTGTAGCTTTCAAAGGGTTACAAGTCAGGTAGTTACACGACCTGGCACATGGGCATGTGCGGCCACTTTAAAGGGTACACGGCTTGGCACATGGGCGTGTAGCTTGGTCATGTAACCCAAGTCAGAGAGTTATACGGGCACGAACACGAGCTGGTACATGACCGTAAATTCCTACTTCGAATACCCACGCGGCCTAAGACACGGGCGTGTGAGTCACATGGCCATGTGACCCTTACAATTTAAAAATTTTCATCTTTTTCTTAAAATTCTATATGCTTTTGATTTAGTCCGACTTGTTTCTAATGTGTTTTTAGGGCCTCGAGGGCTCCTATAAGGGACAATATATATGTCATTGATTGATTTTCTACGATTGATGTTGTGAATTAAAATGTTTAGAATTTTGTTAGTTTTGAAACATAAAATTTGGTAATGCTCCATAACCCTATTCCAGCAATGGATACGGGTTAGGGGTGTTACAATAATCCTGCAAAAGATACAGCTAACCAAGGTGATTTTCCCAGTCCTACCCCAATCAAGTAATTTCACACACAGCACTTCAAAACTTATCCATATTACGGGAGACTTACCTTGTCTGCTCTAGCGAGCTTACTCTGCCAAATCTGGCAAACTTATCTTGCCTTTATGGTGAACTCACCTGTCTTATAAGCAACTTGGTGAACCTAACTGACTTGGTCTTAACCTGGCTAACTCTGATACCAACCAATGTAACACCCCAAACCAAATTGAGTAGGTTCGACTCGAATTTGTCGAGCTACATTAGCCATCGAAGTGACTCTCCATTAACTTCTAACCTATCCTCTAGCACACCACTTACTTACAACATATATTATGATAAGTTATAGCATAGAATGTAAAAATGCGAGCTTATCGAACAAAACGAGAAAGGGTTCGCATGTCACCTAAACAGTAAAACTTAAAGGTTTGCATGCAAGATATAAATAGGGTATTTAGGGTATGCGCATTCAAAAATAAATACAAGTACATGGAAACTATTATTAAGGTTCGCATATCAGAGTAACACACATTGTTCACATAAAAATACAAGGCATGAGTTCACACAATAATACGAGTTCACAAAGTAACTGTAGTTCAGACTTAAAACAAAGCATCATAGGTTAGCATATAAACAGGTTTCGCATCAAAAGGGACATTCATGTATGGGTTTACAGGCTTAGGTAGGGTTTGCTAAGTACTTGGTTATCGCACTTAAAGGTTAACATGCATATAAGAGTCACAAACACACAGAGGTCATAGGGAATAATACTTTACAATAAAATTGGCAGGTATATGATATTAATACATACTTTGGCAACATTGAAAGAAAACAAAAAGGTACGTATGCTTGGAAAAATAAAGAAACATCAAACTTTATTCATGTTGAGAAGCCATTAATAATAAAGGTTTTACTTCAGGATTCGCAGAATAATAAACTTAAAATTTAAAGAAATTTGTTTCAACAACAAAACTAAATCAATCTAAACCCACATAAATAAAACTCCATCATCTAATTCCCAAGTTCTCCAACATATGTTCTATAGCACCCCATTTTCAGTAAAATCGAATAGTGGTTTTGGGATCACAAATCTGAACCAGAAAGAAAATTTATTTTTATATTTTTGCATAATTTTCATTTAGATAGGAATATCATGTGAAAATTCTGATAAGAAAATTTTATCGATTTAGTGCTTAATTATGGGAAGGACCAAATCGCATAAAATGCAAAAGTTGAATTCTAGTAGCTAGAAGGATCAAATAGCTATGAAACTCAAAACTTGAGGTCCTTATATGGTAATTAGACCAGTAATAAAAATTTATTAGATATTTTGAGAATTCATCCATGAAAAATTAGAAAAGGCTAAGGACTAAATTGGAAAGTGATAAAATTAAAGATGATAATTAAATTAAATAGAAATATCAACTTATTTTATATCATCTTCCTCAAAATTTGCATGGAAACCCTAGGAGAAAGATAAGAAACTAATCAAGCTTAATTGGGTAAGATTTCTTGTCCCGTTTTTAGTAATTTTTATATTTTTGAAACTGGGATAGTTTATTATATCTATTTAGGGAATTATTTTGAAAGTTATCAAAGTATAGAAATTATGCCATGGATGAATATGCTGAAAATTTAAATTTTATGGTGGAAAATGAAAGGTTGTTTATAGATAAACATCTTTTACAAATTGAATTTTCATGAAACATGATTTAGGGACTAATTTGTAAAGTTGTGAAATTGAAGAAGATTTCTAAAATTTATGGAATACATGTGTTGTAAATTGTATATTGAAATTTCAGTTAGGCTTGGAATAGGTATTCAATTGCATGAATTTCATTTTCCGAGCCTAGGGACAAAATTAGAATTTATGGAAAGTTTAGGGGCAAAATGGTAATTTTGCCTAGGATGTAAATTGAGTCCAATTGAATATGAAATGTGATAAATTGATGATTAAATTCATTTATATAGATATGGATAACTAAAATTCAAAGTTAGATCGAGGAAAGGAGAAAGTTTCGGATTAGTATATATATATGCAAACAAGTGTCGAGGTAAGTTGTAACACCCCTAACCCATATCCGTCGCCGAACTAGGGTTAAAGGCATTACCAGACAAATCGAAACATTTAACTTTCATTTCATAATCATCAAAGCATCAGAGATCAACATCAATATAGAGTCCCTTATAAAGGTCTTCAAGACCTAAAACATGCGTCAGAAAAGAGTCGGGACTAAACCGAAGACATACAAAATTTTCCCAAAACTTAAACATTTTTCAAAGAAGTACAGGTCACACGCCCTTGTAAACAGGTCGTGTGCCTTACACGACATTAGACACGTAGTACAGGTCACACGCCCTTGTAAACAGGTCGTGTGCCTTACACGACATTAGACACGCCCGCGTGTCTAGGCCGTGTCAAAATAGGGCATACATACTGACTTACTCACACAGCCACAAGATACGCCAGTGTACCTGGGCCGTGGTCAAAACTGACTTGGGCTGCATGGCTAGCCACACACCCATGTGCCTTGGCTGTGCCCGAGCCTGACTTACAAATTGTAGGGTACCCTAGGGGACACACGGTCGTACAACATAGCCGTGTGTGACACACGGCTGAGACACACGCCTGTGTCTCTGCCCGTGTGGACAAAAATAGGCCATTTGAATAGCCAACGTGCCACCCCAATTTGGGTCAACCTACAAACACCGAACCAAGCATATTTACACAATAATTTCAGTCAATTTCTAAACCAAACCATACCACATTCATGCCATAACATTATCAACCATTTACATGCTTATAAACTCAACTTAATTGTGCCAAAATAGAAGATCAAATCTCATACCAAAACTTACCAAACTTACCATTTCTCATAGCCATTCATGAACACATTAATAGATCATTTTGCATCACATTTCATATACCAAAATCAAAACATAAACACAACCATATCAAGCCATATCATATATCTAAATATAAACATTACAAATCCTATCCACAGTACTTCTAGCCTATACATGCCATACTTTGCTATATACATTTTCAAAAGGTACCAAAATGAGATTCGATAGTGTGGTGACAATCCTCGATAATCCCCGAGCTTACGGTAGCTTCGATATCTATAAAACAATACAAACACACATAAACTAAGCTTTCAAAAGCTTAGTAAGCCATATACAAATAAACTTATCATGTAAAGCATATAAACATCATCAAATTACTTATACTTTAGAGCCAAATACCAACACAAACTTCATATTCATATACTTGGATCATCATCATTTGCACATATACTTACCTTTTATTTTCAAATATAGTACACAATTTGAGCGTACCTGAATTGGATATATATTCACTTATTCATTCATTTTCTCGGAATGCTCGTTGAACCATTCGAAAATGGAAGGATACACGGATAGCTCAAAGAACATATACAATGCCAACGTCACAGACGTGGTCTTACATGTAATCAAACATTGATGCCATTGTCCCAGACAGGGTCTTACATGAAATCAGATACGATGCCAATGTCCAAGACATGGTCTTACACGTAAAACAGAATTAAATGCCAACGTCCCAGATGTGGTCTTACACGAAATCACATATCAGATCCTATGTCCTGACATATGTATCCTAACTATTCCTTGGGTTCGTACGGGGCTTTTCGGACTTCAAAACTTTGTTGATACTTTCTTAGATAGCATATATTTAGCTTGGAGATTCATTCATCACAATTCAATATCATATGAATAATAAAAATTTAATTCAAACACATTTATTGTAGATCGACTTACCTCGTACGGATTCGGATAAACTGAATTGGTTACTCGATGACTTTCGACTTTCACTGATCTAATTCTGTATTCTTTAGCTCCCGATCTCAATCAATTCAAATTTAAATTATTCAATCACACATTCATTCAAAACAATCGATATACACAATTAAGGCATTTTGCAAACTAGCCTCACATATTTATATTTTGACACTTTAGTCCCTAATTCACAAATCAAAAAATACACAAAATTTGCTTGTACACAAGCTTAGTCGAATTTTCATAGCTCTCATACAAGTCCATACATTTCATCTATTTCACATTTTAGTCCATCAAAATAACATTTTCACAATTTAGCCCAAATTGCTCAAATTCATCAAAAATCCAAAGACAAAACATGTAAACCCAACATCAAGCTTTCATATTTCACCGTTTAACAACAAAAACTTATGAATTCATCCATGGAATATTTCAAATCATCATCAAAATCAAAAATTGAGACATGGGCTTGATAGTATACAAACAACAATTACAAAAACTTAGAAATTACCAAAAATTGAGTCAATACCGTACCTCAATCAAGTGATCAAAGTGTCGAACCCTAGCAAGCTTATTTCATTTCTTTTCCATTGAGTTTTTGGCAAAGATGAGTGAAAAATGGATGAACAAAATGTTTTTATTTTATTTAATAAACATTAATGCACATTTTACTATTCTACCCCTTTAATAAACCATTTAAAACCATCATTTTAATGCCCATTTATGTCCATTCCACTATCAATGGACTAATTACAACTTAAGGACCTTTCTGTTAATAAGACAAATCAAATAGGCACTCTTAACATATAGCATGCAACTTTTACATTTTACGCGAGTAGGTCCTTTTATCAATTGAGCACATAAACGATCAAATTTTCATACGAAATTTTCACACATACTAATTCACGTATAATAAACACGGAAATAATATTAAAATATTTTTTTGGCGCGAATATGTGGTTCCAAAACCACTGTTCTGACTAGGTTCTAAACCGGACTGTTACATAAGTTCATATAATTTAATTATGTAAATATGTTGAATTGAATGTTGTATTTGTATAAAATGTGATTTATATTTATGTGAATGAATTGGATGTTATAATATAAGAATTGAATACATGCTTGATATTGTTTGAAAAGGGTTAAGTTCCGTTTGAATATTGGATTTCGATGGAAACTGTGATTTCCCCTATTGAATGAGGTCCTACATTTGTTGCTAACAGGATTTAGCTCAGACGAGTAATCCTATTGATCTCATTACATAAAGGATTTAGCCTGGACCGGTAATTCTAATATAAGCCCTCTTGAGCATTTGTTATAGATAGGATTTAGCCCAGACGGGTAATCCTGATTAAGCTCTTATGAGCATATGTTTGAAACAGGATTTAGCTTGGACAAGTAATCCTGTTATATGATATGTGGATCGAGAGTGTGCTTTCTGATTAAGTGCTTTAATGGGTACTCCTGAATATGAATTGACGGGTTATTGAATTGTACACCTTGAGTGTACTATTTGAGTATCCATCGAAATTTCAATGATTCAATGGACAAAATACTTGACATGATATGAGAATTATGAGATGAAATGAATAATTTCTTGAAAGAATATAGCATGAGGAACTTATCTATGTTTACTTGATGTATATGAGAATTTTGTGACTAACATGTTTGATTGAATGCATGTGTTTAGGCAATTTTGTCAAGTTGATGGAAACATGTTATTATATACTTAATTTTAATAAATGAGATCGGTAAGTCTAATTCCAATTATACGAACTTACTAAGCATAATATGCTTACTAGGTTTACTTTTCTCTGTTTATAGTGCTCAGAAGCTCGCGAAGGTTGGTGAATGGTTGGAGCATCATCACACTATCTACAAGCTTGTTTTGGTATAAATAGTAACCTCATTTTGGTATAATGGCATATATAGGTAACTTGGTCATTGTTGGCTTACAAATGTTGTTTGTAATCTAGCCATTGGATTGGCTAGTAATGATTATGTTTTGGTATATCTATTAAGGTATCCTATGCATTATCATGAGTACACATATTATGGTTTGATTGAGCTATGCAAAATGAATATAACTATTAAAGATAAGATTATAAATAGGTATGTATGTATGTAATGGTATACTAAGTTAGATGTTAGAATTAGCCTTGTTATAATGCTTGGATTGGTTGGTATATGAATGAAAATTTGGTATAGGTTATTAGCAAGTATGGGTGAGAAATGAAGCTAGAAATGCCTTTATTTTGTCCATACGGGTAGACACACGGACGTGTGTCTAGACCGTGTGTGACACACTGTAACACCCTTAACCCACATCCAACACCAGAATAGGGTTGCAAGGCATTACCAAATAATACATCCCATTCACATACGTTTATACATTCATTATCAAAACCATTCATAAACATTAATATTGTCCTTTATAAGGTTCTACGAGACCTTAAAACATGCTTAAGGGTGGTTGGAACTAAACCGATCACATATAAAAATTTCTGAACACTTAGAAAATTTTACATTTATAGGTCACACGCCCGTGTAATCAGGCCGATTGCCTCACACGGCTACCAGACACGCCCGTGTCCTATGCCGTGTGAAGAAAGAGCATACATACTAACTTGCACCACACGGCCGGAAACATGCCCGTGTGCCTTGGTCATGGTCGAAACTGACTTAGGTCACATGGCTAACCACATGCCCATGTGTCTAGTTTCGAAATGGCAACACACGCCCATGTGCCAAGGTTGTGTGCCTCACAAACCCACCAGACACGCCCGTGTCTTTAGGCCATGCTCGAGACTGACTTTAAATTGTAGAACTACCCCAGGGGTCACATGATCGTGTAACATGACCATGTGTCGCACACGGCTGAGACATACACCCGTGTCTCTGCCCGTGTGGACAAAAATAGGCCATTTGAAAAGCCAATTTTTCCACCCTTTTCTCATGCATATCAATCAACCTAAATGGTACCATTTCAAGACATTTATAAACAACCAAAACCAACCAATTCATATTCATATTGTGTCATCTTTACACAACATTTCAACTACTCAATTCTATAACCAAAATATACCCAAATCATTAAACTTGTATGACTTCTAAATGCATTTCATCAACACCTATTTCATATCACAAAACTCATCATATCATCATCTCAAACTAAACCAATTTATAAAGTATTATATACATCACATATAACATTCACCAAACACATAATTTAAGCCAAATTAAATGGCCAAATACATACCAACATTTCAACAAAAGCAAGCCAAATTTCATGGCTATATCAATCTCAAATATAACATCAATTCACTAGCCTATACATGCCATATACCATATATACAAAGCTTCCAAAAATACCAAAGAGTTGATTCGATAGTGTGATGATGGTTTTCGATGATCCCCGATGTCTGAGTTAGCTTAGATACTATATAAAACAAAGACAATTATCACACAGTAAGCTTCATAGCTTAGTAAGTTCATACCAAAAATACTAAACAGTTCATATTATCTAAATCATCAACTAATAGACACTTAGTAGTTCTTATCTCATTATTCAATTCTAATCTATAACTATTTATCATGTATATACCATTTCGTCAAGCTTCATACAAATAGTATCAACTACCACATAGGTATCGTATGTACCTGTACTTTCTCGTATTTATTTATTTTATCCTCACATCTTTGTTCAATACATTAAATCGTTTAGAAATCTTTCAATGCTTTAAGAACTCTCACACTTAGTGCATAAATGTTTAGCTAAAGCTATAACAATATTGCACATTTAGTGCCATCACATTGAACCAAAACTATCTCAGTATCACACACTTAGTGCCACATAAAACCAAAGCTATTTCAATCCGCACACCAAGTGTTGTATACAGCCGAAGCTATCTCGAAATGCATACTAAGTGTCAAACATAGTAGACTTGTCATCGTACACAGTCGTAGTTGCAATATACAATTTATGCATTATCAAAGTATTAAAAACATAATTGTAACAAAGTTTATCACGTACGAACTTACCTCGTACATAGAATTGACAAATCGGATCAATTACTCGATAACCTTCAATTTTCCCCGATCCAAATCTAATTCTTTCTTTCTTGATATATATGTATTCAAAATTAACTCTTTTATTCCTCAATTCATTCAATTTCATCCTAAATACACAATTCGGGACATTTTACACATTAACCCCTATAATTTCACATTTCTTATATTACACAAATACACAAAATTCACAAAATTTCATTACACCCAAGCCTAGCTGAATTTCCTAAGGACCCTTAGTAGCCCAAAACTTTCATTTATTTCACAACTTAACCCCTCAATTTACACTTTTCTCAATTTAATCCCTAATATGCATTTTTACTGAAAATCACTTTACAAAACATGTATATCAAGCACCAAGCTTTCATTATTCATCATCAAACATTCAAAAATTCAAGCATTCATCAATGGAAACTTTCAAATCATCAACACATTCCAAAATTTAGGCATGGGCTAGCTAGTACTCAAAGCAATAATCACAAAAACATAGAATCATTAAAAACCGAACAAAAATCACATACCAATTGAAGCTCACAAGTGTTGAATTTTTCAAGCTTCAAGCCCTCATATTTCTTCTCCATTTTCGGTTGTGAATAATGAAGATGACAACCATTATAATTTTTGTTTTGTTTATTATACTTAATGCATATTTTACTATTTTAACCTTGGTTCATAAACATTAATAAACATCAAATACATGCTCATTTATGTCAAATTCCATTATCAAAGGTCTAATTACAACATAAGGACCTTTCATTTAATAAGCCATGGCAATTAGGCACTTTTAGCTTATAAATTGCCACTTTTACATTTTACGTGATTAAATCATTTTGTCAAATTAACCACTTAAACGATAAAATTAACTCACTAAATTGTCACACATATATATATATTCACATGCTGTAAACACCAAAATAATATTAAAATAATTTTATGACCTCGGATTTGTGGTTCTGAAACCACTATTCTGATTTAGCTAAAACCGGGCTGTTACACACACGGCCTAGTACCTAGGCATGTAGTTAGGCCGTGTGTTACCTGCATATTAAATTTTAGAAACAGAAGGTTTAAAATTGAGTACATAGCCTGGAACACGGGTGTGTGTCTTTGCTGTGTGAACCCTGCACCTAATTTTTGAAATTAAATTGATCACACGGCCTATTTGTAACACCCCACATTCGGCCTAGACGTTATGGCTGAATTTGCGATGTCACATTGGAGAGTTTTTTTTTTAACTCAAATTTCGTGAAAATCCATTCTACATGAAACTTCTTTATGTTCTTAACAAAGTTTAGAATGTTTGGTTCATTGAATATTCAAGTTGTTTTAGCAAAGTGTTATTATATTAGTTTTTATTAACTATGAACAGTGTTTGTTGTGGAAGTTTTCAAAATGTGTTGTATAAGCGTGGTATTTTCAGAAAAACATTTGTTCTATTTCTATGAAAATTCGAGACCTGTTATACTAGATTAAAAATTCAAGTAATTAAATCCCAATTAAAAAAATTAAAGAGGCCTAATACATAATGAAAAACCCAAAATAAAATCTTAAATATAATACGATAAAAAATAGGTCGAGTGGCCACCTCTAAGTCCTCCATCGCCTTAATCCTTCTAAGCCTGGGGATTTCTTGCACAGATAATAGATGGGTGAGTTTACGAAAACTCAATGTGAAATCCCATAAAACATAGAGTCAGAGTAAACACAATTTGGGCCTAAGCCCTTTTAGTATCAGTTAGGCCTTAGCCTAATTTAGTAACAGTAGTAGTCTGCGCCTGAGCCCATTTTAGTAACAGTGGTAGTCTGGGCCTTAGCCTTTTTTAGCATAGTATGCACTCAAGAATCCTACCCAATCCATCTGCTACACACCATCTCTGTACCAGCCCTACACACTATGTAGGGATAAAATTGACCACCCAACCCTGCACACGAATCATACTGGCTGCGATACTAAAACAGTAATTGCAGTAGAGTTGCTAGTAATAGGCTTATAGCCTTACAATACACTTCCTCCAAATCATATATCCCACCCATGTGATGCAACATAATATCATACATGTATGCAGAAATGTCATGCTCGAAAACAGTCATACATAATATAAAGGGTATTTCAGTCAATTTACCTCACAAGGGCATAATGGTCATTTCATCAATATGGGGTCTAAGTATACTTACCGACCCAACAGTACGTTCACAGTCATCTCGGGCGACTCGTGCAACCTTAACAGGAAAACAGTGAAAATTGGCCTACAGCCTGAATTATGGGCACATGTGGGCCCATACTCTCGTATGGCCACATAGCCTAGAAATGGCATTACCTGTGTGGTTTACCCAGCTGAACCAATATTTATCACACTTTTGTGTGATATTCCCGTGTGAGGCCCACTGGCTCATTGGGCTCGCACGGCCCAATTTGGTCCAGAATGGCCCATTATCGTTTTGGCCCATGAAAGCGTTCATGCCACCTTGTCGACCACACGGCCATGTTCTAAGACGCGGCCTGTCACACGGGCAGCCACACTCTTATGTGGAGTCGGCAGCCCCAATTTTTGGCTTTTCGACTTTTCGTCTATTCACACCTAATGGTAGTGTGGTACACACAACTGTTTCCGAAACCGCGCGGAAGGTGTCAGAAGTCCACGGCAACAATCCTATATCATGAAAAACAATCCATTAGCTCATTGGCAACTATGCAAACATCCTCCTCTTATATCTTCTCCCAAAATCTTAGATACCTACCTTAATGAACACAAGTGGTTAAACCACTCCACTGCTGAATAACTTTGTTCTCCAAACACCTAAAAAATGACAGTAAAGGAGTGTTAGCTATAGAATAACACACAGAAGGGAAGTAAGCGAAAGCCGAAAAATAGTAGTCACACAAAGACCTACTGAAAAATGCAGGATCACTTCAGAGAAGAGGACAATCGGCCTAGACACACCACGAAAGCCAAAGAATGTCATTGATAAGTACAAAGTGGCACGATCGAACTCCTAGCAGCAATTCACGCTAAACGAGTCACCGAAAGGTTTGAATGTGATGTTTATTGTCTAGAATATGTAATCATGATTGTGTGAAAATTTCAAGCTTCGATTTAGTCGATTGCATGTGAATTTAGTCAATAGGACTTATATGAGAAAATTTTAAAATGTGATAGGTCAATGCATGAGGACCTATTAGTGCATGGGGAAGAAAAAGGGGACTTGCATGTCAAATTCCCCCTCCCTAATATGTAGTGGCCGGCCATGCTATGGGTGGAAACATGTTGGGAACATGTTGGCCTAGTGAGGTATGTAGGATAAAATATAATAAGAAGTATGGGGAATAAAGAAATGGAAAAAGGAAAGGATGTGTGGTAATTGTTTCTTTCCTCCCCTTTTGCCGTGAAAGTAAGAAGGAAAAAAAAAAAAAGTGTCCATCTTTCTTCATTTCCCCCTTGGCCGAATGTTCTAAAGAAGAAAGAAAAAAATTTGTTCATCTTTTATCATCCTTGGCCGAAAATGCTAAGAAGAAGGGGAAGGGGAAGTAAGACATTCGTCCACTCCTTCTAGTCTTGAATAAGGTATGTAATGCCTGGTAGCTTTTGGAAATTGTTGAATGTATTAAGCTAGTTACTAAGTCCCTTACTTAGCCCATGTTCAAATCTTGAATATTGTTGGTAACATGAGCAATCGGTCATCTTAAGTCACTATTAAGGTAAGGAAGTATGTACTAGCTTTTGAAATTTTAGTTGATATTGAGTGAGTTATCAAGTGATTTTTGTGGGAAAAATTACGAAACTGATTTTTGAGTTACGAAACTCAAGATATGATTTTTAAAACGACTAATACACAGATTGGGCAGTGTCTAGAAAATAAATTTTATAAGAGGTTAAAGTCAGTTAACACCTCGTGTTCGACTCCGGTGTCGGTTTCGGGTTCGGGGTGTTACATTTGATTGGTATCAGAGCTATGGTTTAGTCGGTTCTAGGACTACCATAGCGCGTATGAGTCTAGCTATACATGCCGAATGTTAATGTTTAAATGTGTGATGACTTCCGACGGTTGAAATGTTTTTGTTTTGATTAGTAAATGGACCCCGGTGAAGAAAGAACCCTAGCGGATGACGTTGAGAGCGTAGCGGCTGCTCCTGCACAAGGGACGCCGCCTGTTGAACCTCAGTCATCTGCGAATAATCAAGGTGAGGGGGCTAAACAAGCCTTCTTTACCATGATGAATGAGTGGGTCGCGCAATATGCCCGAACCAACCCGGCTGTCCAACAATTCCCAAATTTGAATAATCCACCCCAAGAGCCTGTAATGCCATCAGTCGCTGATCCTGTGAGGCTGAGTAAGCCACCTGTAGACTTGATTAGGAAGCGTGGGGCCGAGGAGTTCAAGGCCATAGTAACTGATGATGCCGAAAGGGCCGAGTTCTGGCTTGATAACACCATTCGGGTGTTCGATGAATTGTCATGCACACCCGACGAATGTCTAAAATGTGCTGTATCTTTGTTGCGAGACTCAGCCTACTATTGGTGGAGGACCTTGATTTCCATAGTCCCGAACGAGCGAGTAACTTGGGACTTCTTTCAAACGGAATTCCGAAAGAAATTTATTAGCCAACGGTTCATTGATCAGAAGCGTAAGGAGTTCTTGGAACTCAAGCAAGGCCGTATGACTGTATCTGAATACGAACATGAATTCGTAAGACTCAGTAGGTATGCCCGGGAGTGTGTAGCTGACGAGGTTGCTATGTGCAAAAGATTCGAGGAAGGATTGAATGAAGATTTAAAGCTACTAATGGGTATTTTGGAAATAAAAGAATTCGTAACACTAGTCGAACGAGCCTGCAAGGCGGAAGAACTTGGAAAGGAGAAGAGGAAGGCTGAATTTGAAGCTAGAGATTATCGTAAAAGATCGACGGGTAAAGCTCCGTTCT
Source organism: Gossypium hirsutum (assembly GCF_007990345.1). NCBI lineage: Eukaryota > Viridiplantae > Streptophyta > Magnoliopsida > Malvales > Malvaceae > Gossypium > Gossypium hirsutum. The sequence goes on along the minus strand of NC_053427.1, from coordinate 26,525,903 downwards.
CAGCTGTAAAGAAGTTCAGGGAGGACATTAATAAGTCGAGGGCGACTGCGGGAATTTCCATCAGGGCAAGACCATCGATGGGCTCCCGAGCTACTTCGGTAGCTAGTGTGGGCAATAATCGTCACGAGAAACCTGAATGTCCCCAATGTGGAAGACGACACCTAGATGAATGTTGGGGCAAGTCTACTAGCAGGGCCTGTTACGGATGCGGTTCGAAGGACCACTTCATTAGAGATTGCACGGAGCTGGATGAGAAGAATAAAATTCAAGGTGCAAGACCTAGTGGAGTGACATCTAGAGGTAGACCACCGAGAATTTTAGGAGGCAGGGGTGGTAGTCAGAGGGGGGGCCTCTGATACGGCCGATCGAGCCGAGAACCGTACTCCTGCTAGAGCATATGCCATTCGCGCACGAGAGGAGGCATCCTCCCCCGACGTCATCACTGGTACCTTCACTCTCTTTGATACTAATGTGATTGCATTGATTGACCCTGGTTCTACTCATTCATATGTATGCGAAACCTTAGCAACCAGTAAGACTCTACCTGTTGAGTCTACTGAGCTCGTAATTCGAGTATCAAACCCTTTGGGTCAATGTGTACTTGTTGATAAAGTGTGTAAGAGATGCCCTCTAATAATCCGAGAATCCTGTTTTCCGGCCGATTTGATGCTTTTGCCGTTCGACGAGTTTGATGTTATTCTTGGTTTGGATTGGTTAACCGCGCATGATGCGGTTGTGAATTGCAAAAGCAAGACTATCGATTTGAGGTGCGCAAATAACGAAATAATCCGAGTTGAGTCTGCGGACTTAAGGGGGGTTGCCAGCTGTAATATCAGCAATGTTGGCCCAGAAATATGTAAGGAAAGGGTGCGAAGCATACCTCGCGTATGTACTTGATGACAAGGAGTTAGAAAAGAAACCCGAATCGGTGCCGGTGGTTTGTGAATACCCAGATGTTTTTCCTGAAGAATTACCGGGTTTGCCACCTGTTCGGGAGGTAGAGTTTGGTATTGAGCTTGTACCTAGAACTACGCCAATTTCGATCGCTCCGTATCGTATGGCACTAACCGAGTTAAAAGAGTTGAAAGCTCAGTTGCAAGAATTGACGGATAGAGGTTTCGCTCGACCAAGTTTCTCACCTTGGGGTGCACCAGTATTGTTCGTGAAAAAGAAGGACGGAACCATGAGGTGGTGCATTGACTATCGTCAACTAAATAAAGTGACGATAAAGAATAAGTATCCGTTACCGCGTATTGATGATTTGTTTGATCAATTAAAGGGAGCATCGGTGTTTTCAAAGATAGATTTGAGATCGGGTTATTATCAGTTGCGGATTCGAGATTCGGACGTACCCAAAACTGCTTTCAGAACGAGGTACGGTCACTACGAGTTCTTAGTGATGCCGTTTGGGCTCACTAATGCCCCTGCGGTGTTTATGGATTTGATGAATCGGATCTTCAGGCCGTAATTGGATCGGTTCGTAGTTGTGTTTATTGATGACATCTTGGTCTATTCAAGAGATGAGATCGAACATGCTGAGCATTTGAGGCTAGTGTTGCAAATTTTAAGGGATAAGCAGTTATATGCTAAGTTCAGTAAGTGTGAGTTCTAGTTAAGAGAGGTTAGCTTCTTGGGTCATGTGGTATCCGCATCGGGTATTCGAGTTGACCCGAGCAAAATTTCAGCCATACTTAACTGGAAGCCTCCGAGAAATGTTACCGAAGTCCGGAGCTTTCTAGGGCTCGCCGGTTATTACCGACGATTTGTCAAAGGTTTCTCGATGATAGCCACACCAATGACGAAGCTACTTCAAAAGGATGTTAAGTTCGAATGGACGGAGAAATGTCAGAAAAGCTTCGATCAACTGAAAACTCATTTGACTGAAGCTCCAATTTTGGTGCAACCCGAATCGGGTAAAGAGTTTGTCATTTATAGTGACGCATCCCTACTTGGGTTGGGTTCCGTATTGATGCAAGAAGGTCGAGTTGTGGCCTATGCGTCGAGACAATTGAAGCCACACGAGAGAAATTATCCGACCCATGATCTCGAACTAGCCGCCATTGTGTTTGCATTGAAAATATGGCGACATTATTTGTTTGGTGAGAAGTGCCATGTGTTTTCGGATCACAAAAGTCTCAAATATTTGATGACTCAACGAGACTTGAATCTGCGACAAAGACGTTGGCTTGAGTTGTTGAAAGATTACGAGCTTGTCATTGATTACCACCCGGGAAAGGCTAATGTGGTTGCGGACGCCTTAAGCCAGAAATCGCTGTTTGCTTTACGAGCAATGGATGTGCACTTGTCTGTTCTACCCGACAATGTGTTAGTAGCTGAATTAAAAGCCAAACCATTATTGATCCATCAAATTCGTGAAGCCCAGAAAATTGATGATGAATTGGTTGCAAAACGGGCTGAGTGTGTTCCGAACAAGGAATTCGGAACTCATTCTGATGATTCTGAACGAAGCCCATTGTAGCCGAATGTCTATCCACCCGGGTAGTACTAAAATGTACAACAATCTGAAACGTCAATTTTGGTGGCCGGGCATGAAACGAGACATTTCTGAATTTGTTTCAAGGTGTTTGATATGTCAACAAGTGAAAGCGGAACATCAAGTGCCTTCAGGATTACTTCAGCCGACCATGATACCCGAGTGGAAATGGGATCGAGTCACAATGGACTTTGTGTCCGGACTGCCATTGTCAGCAAGTAAGAAGGATACGATTTGGGTTGTTGTTGATAGACTGACTAAGTCGGCTCACTTTATTCCCGTGCGTACGGATTTTTCATTGGATAGACTAGCTGAATTGTACGTTTCTCAGATTGTGAGATTACACGGGGTACCTATTTCTATCGTGTCGGATAGAGATCCGAGATTCACCTCATGATTTTGGAAGAAATTGCAAGAAGCTTTGGGTACCAAGCTGCATTTTAGCACCGCTTTTCATCCCCAAACCGATGGTCAATCCGAGCGGATAATTCAGATACTTGAGGATATGTTGAGATGTTGCATCCTCGAGTTTAGTGGTTCATGGGAACGGTATTTACCCTTGATCGAATTCGCTTACAACAATAGTTTCCAATCAAGTATTAAGATGGCACCTTACGAGGCTTTGTACGGTCGTAAATGCCGTACACCATTGTTTTGGACCGAGCTCGGTGAAAGTAAAATTTTCGGAGTTGATTTGATTAAAGATGCCGAACAGAAAGTAAAGGTAATCCGCGAAAGTCTGAAGGTAGCCACAGATCGTCAAAAATCGTATGCGGATTTAAAACGGAAGGACATTGAATATCAGGTGGGAGATAAAGTGTTCCTTAAAGTTTCGCCTTGGAAAAAGGTACTCAGATTTGGCCGTAAAGGCAAGTTGAGCCCGAGATTCATTGGGCCGTACGAAATTTCCGAACGAGTGGGGCCGATTGCATATAGATTGATTTTGCCCCCTGAACTTGAAAGGATACTCGATGTCTTTCATGTTTCGATGCTTCGACGCTATAGATCTGATCCTTCGCACATAATTAGTCCGTCGGAGGTTAAAACTCGAGCCGATATGAGTTATGAAGAAGAGCCGATGTGTATCCTAGCTCGTGAAGTGAAGGAGTTGCGGAACAAAAGGGTTCCGTTAGTAAAGGTGTTATGGCTCAAACACGGGATCGAGGAAGCTACTTGGGAAACCGAGATCTCAATGAAAGAACGATACCCAAACCTATTTACCGGTAAGATTTTCGGGGACGAAAATTTCCTGAGTGGGGGAGAGTTGTAACAGCCTAAAATTGACCCTAGTCGGGAAGTGGTTTCGGGACCGCTAAACCGAGTCACCGAAAGGTTTGAATGTGATGTTTATTGTCTAGAATATGTAATCATGATTGTGTGAAAATTTCAAGCTTCGATTTAGTCGATTGCATGTGAATTTAGTCAATAGGACTTATATGAGAAAATTTTAAAATGTGATAGGTCAATGCATGAGGACCTATTAGTGCATGGGGAAGAAAAAGGGGACTTGCATGTCAAATTCCCCCTCCCTAATATGTAGTGGCCGGCCATGCTATGGGTGGAAACATGTTGGGAACATGTTGGCCTAGTGAGGTATGTAGGATAAAATATAATAAGAAGTATGGGGAATAAAGAAATGGAAAAAGGAAAGGATGTGTGGTAATTGTTTCTTTCCTCCCCTTTTGCCGTGAAAGTAAGAAGGAAAAACAAAAAAAAAAAAGTGTCCATCTTTCTTCATTTCCCCTTGGCCGAATGTTCTAAAGAAGAAAGAAAAAAATTTGTTCATCTTTTATCATCCTTGGCCGAAAATGCTAAGAAGAAGGGGGAAGGGGAAGTAAGACATTCGGCCACTCCTTCTAGTCTTGAATAAGGTATGTAATGCATGGTAGCTTTTGGAAATTGTTGAATGTATTAAGCTAGTTACTAAGTCCCTTACTTAGCCCATGTTCAAATCTTGAATATTGTTGGTAACATGAGCAATCGGTCATCTTAAGTCACTATTAAGGTAAGGAAGTATGTACTAGCTTTTGAAATTTTAGTTGATATTGAGTGAGTTATCAAGTGATTTTTGTAAACCATGTTGAAATTTCGATTTTGGGGGTGAGTATGGTTTTCGGCTATAAAAGATTAATAAGGGTGATGATTGTGTTTCATGCTAAACTTAGATGAATAATGGTAGTTGCTCACATCTTGATATCTATGAGTTTCTTTCTTGGTTCTACCATAGACCCCCAAAGTATATGTTTATCGGGTGTTGTTGGAGGTTTATGATAGAAGCTAATGAGTGAGAGTTTGATAGGTACCATGAGGATAAACTGCATGAGATTGTAAGCTTGTAAGTTGGATGATGAAATTCATGCTTTGTGAAGGTAAAAGGAGTAGAAGGAGCATTCGGCCATGAAGAAAAAAAAAGAGAGCAAAGGGGGAAATTTATGATGAATTAAGTGTTAAATGGAATGAAAATGATGTTATATGGGGGTATGTATATTCGGCCATATGAGTGAATACATAGATGATGTTAAATTTGGTTATGTATAATGGGCCATATAGAGTACACATGGTGATATTAACCTTAATTCTTTATAATTGATCAAGTGGATGATGTTGGTTTATATGGTCGAATTTGAATTATGAATATGTACCTTGAAATAGAATGTTGCCGTATGCTTCTTTTGATATGAAACTATTAATGTTACGGGATATAAATAACTAGCAAGGTAATTAAACTAGTTGATTTATTTATTTAAGCTCAAGAACCTAAAGGAGAGGCGTCCAACAAGGGGAAATCGAAGGTCATCGAGTAGCCGACTCGGAATTATTTTACCCAACATAAAGTAAGTCATTAAGCATGTCGTTGGTATTATTTCAATGGTCATAATGTTTATGTATTGATGCTGAATGGAATGAATAAATATACATATATATATGCATGTACGTATGTGATGATGAAATTGTTGAATGAAAGAAAAGAGGTAAGATGTACTGAGTTGTTGATCTCGGCACTAAACGTGCGGGATAACCATTTATGACCATGAGATTGGCGCTAAGTGCGCGGGATTAAATTGTACAGCACTAAGTGTGCGATTTGACTATGTTGCACTAAGTGTGCGAAATGAATATGATGCACTAAGTGTGCGAGTTTGACTATGTAGCACTAAGTGTGCGATTTGATTACGTAGCACTAAGTGTGCGAGTTGATTATATAGCACTGAGTGTGCGGGCTCAATATACATTCGTGAATCATTATGGACACTATGTGTGCGACACTATTGAGTCGATCGCGGACAGCGGATCGGGTAAGTGTCTTGAGTACATGGCTAATAGGTGCTATGCTTATACTTGGTGTTGAGCTCGGTAAGTTTGAACCTATGTGACCACTATACTTGAAGTCACGTGCATAAAATTTATCGTAGGATGGGTGAAAGGCCGTTTAGTCGTTTGATTGTAACGAAAATAAATTGATTTATGAAAATGCTTCAATGTCCTATTGATGAGTATATGGAATGTGAATGCATGAATTGATATGAAATTGAATCGATAGGTTGGAGGAACTATGGTATGGTTCGGAATGGATGGAGTAATTAGCCTCGTTCCATTTTGTTTTCTCTTGTGATAATGTTATTGATGGATGGTAGTGCATTGCTTATGACTTACTGAGTTATAAACTCACTCGGTGTTTCCTTGTCACCCATTATAGGTTGCTTGGACTCATCTATTTTTGCGGGGTCAGGCCGTCATCGAAGTCATCACATCGGATAGCAAGTTTTGGTACTTTCTTCTTAGTTGGCTTAGAAGAACATTTTGGCATGTATAAGCTATTACGTTTTGTTTGAACTTTGGCATGTAAACTTTAAGCCATGCGAAAATGGCACGAATGTTCGATTGAGTTGGATCAAGGGTAGGCATGAAATGGACCTAGTTACTTTCGTAACAGATGCTGGCAGCAGCAGTGTCATGAGATTGAAAAATCACTAAAAATAGTAGGAGTGGAATTAATTGATGAATAAATTATGTAATCGAAGCTCGATGGGTCTGTTTTCTTGAGGAAGTAACGAAAAGATCATATGGGCAGTATATTAAGAGATAATCAGATTTTTGTGGGACAGGGCCAGAATGGTTTCTGGATTCCCTGCTCCGACTTTGGAAATTCATAATAAATTAACCAGAGATAATTAGGGGTCGTACCATATATGTACGGATTCCTCTCCGAGTCTAGTTTTCATAGAAACAAACGGCATCAGTATTGAAGCCCCGTGCAGGGAGATATCCAAGTCGTAATGGGCAAAGGTCAGTGTAGTCGACCCCTGCAACATGGGAGACTTTGACTAATAAACTGACCAAAAATTCTAGAAAAAAATACATAGATGGGCACATGAGTCTAGTTTCTGGGAAAAATTACGAAACTGATTTTTGAGTTACGAAACTCAAGATATGATTTTTAAAACGACTAGTACACAGATTGGGCAGTGTCTGGAAAATAAATTTTATAAGAGGTTAAAGTCAGTTAACACCTCGTGTTCGACTCCGGTGTCGGTTTCGGGTTCCGGGTGTTACAGTCAATTTTGGTGGCATGGTATGAAACGGGACATCTCCGACTTTGTTTCGAGATGTTTAATATGTCAACAAGTGAAAGCGAAACATCAAGTGCCTTCAGGATTACTCCAGCCGATCATGATACCCGAGTGGAAGTGGGATCGAGTCACAATGGACTTTGTGTCCGGACTGCCCTTGTCAGCAAGTAAGAAGGATGCGATATGGGTTGTTGTTGATAGACTGACTAAGTCGGCTCATTTCATCCCCGTACGTATGGATTTTTCATTGGATAAACTAGCTGAATTGTACGTTTATCAAATTGTGAGATTACACGGGGTACCTGTTTCTATCGTGTCGGATAGAGATCCGAGATTCACCTCACGATTTTGGAAGAAATTGCAAGAAGCTCTGGGTACCAAGTTGCATTTTAGCACTGCTTTTCACCCCCAAACCGATGGTCAATCCGAGCGGATAATTCAGATACTTGAGGATATGTTGAGATGTTGCATCCTCGAGTTCAGTAGTTCATGGGAACGGTATTTACCTTTGATTGAATTCGCTTACAACAATAGTTTTCAATCAAGTATTAAGATGGCACCTTACGAGGCTTTGTACGGTCGTAAATGCCGTACACCATTGTTTTGGACCGAGCTCGGTGAAAGTAAAATTTTCGGAGTTGATTTGATTAAAGATGCTGAACAGAAAGTAAAGGTAATTCGTGAAAGTCTGAAGGTAGCCACGGATCGTCAGAAGTCGTACGCAGATTTGAAACGAAAAGACATCGAGTATCAGGTGGGAGACAAAGTGTTCCTTAAGGTTTCACCTTGGAAAAAGATACTCAGGTTCGGCCGTAAGGGCAAGTTGAGCCCAAGATTCATTGGGCCGTACGAAATCTCCGAACGAGTTGGTCCGGTTGCGTATAGATTGATTTTGCCCCCGGAGCTTGAAAAGATTCATGACGTCTTTCATGTTTCGATGCTTCGACGCTATCGATCTGATCCATCGCATATAATTAGCCCATCAGAGGTTGAAATTCAAGTCGACATGAGCTATGAAGAAGAACCGATGCGTATCCTAGCTCGTGAAGTGAAGGAGTTGCGAAACAAAAGAGTTCCGCTAGTAAAGGTGTTATGGCTCAAACACGGGATCGAGGAAGCTACTTGGGAGACCGAGAGCTCGATGAAAGAACGATACCCAAACCTATTTACCGGTAAGATTTTCGGGGACGAAAATTTCTTAAGTGGGGGAGAGTTGTGACAGCCCAAAGTTGACCCTAGTCGGGAAGTGGTTTCGGGACCGCTAAACCGAGTCACCAAAATGTTTGAATGTGATACTTATTGTCTAGAATATGTAATTATGAATGTGTGAAAATTTCAAGCTTCAATTTGGTTGATTTCATGTGAATTTAGTCAATAGGACGTATGTGAGAAAATTCTAAAATGTGATAGGTCAATATGTGAGGACCTATTAGTGCATGTGGACAAAGGGGGGGACTTGCATGTCAAATTCCCCCCCCCTACTAGTAGTGGCCGGCCATGACAAGCATGGTAGACCAAGTTTGATGGCCAAGACATGTCATAGACATGTTTTGTTGGTGCATCATGGGTGGAAAAAAATAAAATAACAGGCATGGAAATTAAATAATGAAAAGGAGTATGATGAATACAAAAAAAAAAAAGTGTGTAGTTGATTCTTTTTCCCCCCCATTGCCGTGAGCTAAAGAAAAGAGAGGAGAAGATCTTTGTTCATCCTTTTCTCACCTTCATTTAGCCTAAATTAGAAAGAAAAACAAAGAAAAAATTTTCTCATCCTTTGGTTCATCCTTGGCCAAAAATTTTAAGGAGGAAAGAAGAAGAAAGGTGAAGAGATTCGGCCATGCATGTAGCTAGGCTAAGGTATGTTTGATGATGTTCCATGAGATGCATGCATGTTTTAGTTGTTAGCTTGAGTTCTACCTAGCCCATGGTCTAAATCTTGCTATGTGATGGAATTGGCACTTGACCATGGATGCATCATTCTTGGTTGGTGTTTGATGTTGTGGTGATGAGGCATGAGGATGAGTTAAGATTCGGCCTAGGTGGAGGTTGTGTTAATGCCATTGCATGCAATGAAGCTTGTTAATGATGCATGTGATGATGGCTTGATGATTCTTGAACCTCCTTTTTAGCATTTTTGTGTGAGCACATATGTGCATTGGTTGCTAAATGGAGAAGAATCGGCTAGCAAGATGTGTGCTAAGGCCGAATGTAACTTTGCATGTTAATGAGCAATGCATGTGTTAAATTGATGAAAAGGGGGAGGATGCTTTACTAGTGTGTATATGTGTGTATTAAGTGTTGAAATCGACCCCAAAAATAGACATGCATATTCGGCCAAGGGGAAAGAAATTAGCTAATATGTTGTGTTGATGCATGATTTTTGCATGTATGAGACTTTAATGTCTAATGTATAAATATGGGCTAAGTGCCTTGTGTTCATCTTTTTGATGCCTAAATGATGAAATCAATTTATTTGTTTAATTAAGCTCAAGAGCAAAGGGGAAATAAATCCGATAAAGGGAAGGAAAAAGTGGTTGAATAGCTAGCGGAATCGTTCGACAACACCCGAGGTAAGTTCTTGAGTAAGAGAGCTTAAATTACAATGTGATTAAATCATGCTCTATGTGTGGCTATTGAGCCGAATGTGCAAGGACGATATGTGCCTTGTGTTTGAGTTTCGCAAATGAAAATGAAATATGAATGTGCTATGAATTATTGTTAGATGTGCATGATTAATTGAATGCTGTCCGGGCTAAGTCCCGAAGGCTTTGTGCTAAGTGAATATATCCGGACTAAGATCCGAAGGCATTTGTGCGAGATACAAATTCCGGGTTAAGCCCCGAAGGCCTTTGTGCGAGATACTAAATCCGGGTTAAGTCCCGAAGGCATTCGTGCGAGTTATTAAATCCGGGTTATGTCCCGAAGGCATTGTGTGAGTTACTAAAACCGGGCTATGTCCCGAAGGCATTTGAACGAGGAGCTATATCCGGTTAAATCCCGAAGGTACGTGATTTGGTAATGAATGAGCTTGCTGTAAAATTCCAGCGAATACTCGAAAAACATCCCAATATGGGGATATGTTACGTATGTGTTGAATTTAATCGAGCCCTTACAAATAAATGTTCGCTCAGTTGATAAACGAGCTACCGGCCTTCGGCTAAGTTAGTCTATTGTGTATGTACATAAGGGTTGTTAATGTTGTGAAGCAAGTTTGATATCGGTAAATTGCGTATTATGAAATATTCCGTTTAGCTAAATGTGTGTTATTCTTTGTTTATGCTGGAATTCCTTGCTCAAAACTTACTAAGCATAAATTGCTTACTCGTTACACTGCTCCTCTGTTTTATAGATTTTTGGTTCTCCAGCTATCGGACTCGGGATCTTGAAGTCGAAGTCGCCCACACTATCAAAGGCTCTTTTGGGTACTATTTTGGTTGAATTTTGATATGGCATGTATAGGACTACCCATTGTTGTTTTTCGAGTACTTTATGAAATGTATAAGTGTACAGCCATGCGAAAATGGCTTGTAGAAGTGGAGTATGGCATTAGACCATTCGTGTTTATGAATGTATAGATGGTTTCATGATGTAACTATAGTTGGAATGGAAGTGTTGAGCAAATGATCAGCCATTGGAATGGCTAAGTATGATCATATGTGGGCATATGTATGACAAGGCCCTAGTTGGTCCATGAAACCCCGAAAATAGGTAAGGTTTACTTTGAAAACAGAGGCTGACAGCAGCAGTGGTGTGGATTGGAAAAATCACAAGAATTCGTAGGAGTGGAATTAAATAGTGAACAAATTATGTAATTGAACCTTGATGAATCTACTTTCATATGAAAGTAACGAAACAATCATATGAAGAGTACAGTAAGAGATATCTGGGTTCTTGTGGAACAGGGCCAGAACAGTTTCTGGATTCCCTGTTCCGACTTTGGAAATTCACTATAAATTTACCAGAGATAATTAGGGGTCATACCATATATGTATGGATTCCTCTCTGAGTCTAGTTTCTATAGAAACAAACGGCATCAGTATTGAAGCTCTGTGCAGAGAGATATCCAAGTCGTAATGGGAAAAGGTCAGTGTAGTCGACCCCTGTAACATGGGAGACTTTGACTAATAAACTGTACTAATTGGCCCGACCAAAAATTCTAGGAAAAAATAAATAGGTGGGGAAATGAGTCTAGTTTCAGGGAAAAATCACAAAACTGATTTTCGAGTTGTGAAACTCAAGATATGATTTTTGAAGCGACTAGTACTCAGACTGGGCAGTGTCTGGAAAAATTTTTCAAAGTTTGTTAACATCTCGTGTCCGACTCCGGTGTCGGTCTCGGGTTCGGGGTGTTACAGGTCACACTAGGGCTGTCACAACTCTCCCCCACATACGAAATTTCATCCCCGAAAATCTTACCAGTGAACAATTTAGGATATCGATCCTTCATAGAGTCCTCAAGTTCCCAAGTGGCTTCTTCGATTCCGTGTTTATGCCACAACACCTTTACATATGGGATTTTCTTATTTCGTAACTCTTTTACTTCACGCATCAAAATGCGAACCGGCTCTTCTTCATAACTCAAACTAGGCTGAATCTCGATCTCAGGTGGAGTGATTACGTGCAACGGATCGGACCTATATCGTCGAAGCATCGAGACATGAAAAACGTTGTGAATCTTTTCGAGCTCAGGGGGCAAAATTAATCGGTATGCAACTGGTCCAACTCGTTCGGATACTTCATACGGACCGATGAACCTCGGACTCAATTTGCCCTTACGACCAAATCTAAGCACCTTCTTCCAGGGTGAAACTTTGAGAAATACTTTGTCTCCAACCTGATATTCAATGTCTTTTCTTTTCAAATCCGCATACGACTTTTGACGATCCGAAGCGGCTTTCAAACTTTCGCGAATTACTCGGACTTTCTGCTCAGCATCTTAATCAAATCAACCCCAAGGATCTTACTTTCACTAAGTTCAGTCCAAAATAATGGGGTACGGCATTTACGACCATATAAAGCCTCGTAAGGTGCCATCTTAATGCTTGACTGAAAACTATTGTTGTAAGCGAATTCAATCAAAGGCAGATATCTTTCCCATGAACCACAAAACTCTAAAACACAACATCTCAACATATCCTCGAGTATCTGAATTATCCGCTCAGATTGGCCATCGGTCTAAGGATGGAATGCGGTGCTAAAGTGCATCTTGGTACCCAATGCTTCTTGTAATTTTTTCCAAAATTGCGAGGTAAATCTTGGGTCTCTATCCGACACGATGGAAATAGGTACCCCATGCAACCGAACTATTTGGGAGACATATAATTCTGCCAATTTATCGAGCGAAAATCCGTACGGACAGGGATAAAATGAGCAGACTTGGTCAATCTATCAACAATGATCCAGACCGAGTCTTTCTTACTCTGAGTCAACGGTAACCCAGATACAAAGTCCATTGTTATTTGATCCCATTTCCATTCGGGTATCATGATTGGCTGAAGTAATCCCGATGGTACTTGATGTTCCGCTTTCACTTGTTGACATATCAAAAACCTTGAAACAAATTCAGAAATGTCTCGTTTCATACCGGGCCACCAAAATTGGCGTTTCAGGTCATTGTACATTTTAGTACTACCCGGGTGGACTGACATTCGACTACTATGAGCCTCATTCAAAATCATCGAAATAAGTTTTGAATTTCTTGGAACACATAATCGACCTCTAAACGTCAAGCAATCATTGTCGTCAATCCGGAACTCCGATTCCTTATTCGAAGCACATTCAGCTCGTTTAGTGACCAATTCAGCATCGACTTTCTGGTATTCAAGTATTTGACGAATCAATAATGCTTTGGCCTCTAATTCAGCTACTAGCACCCCATCGGGTGAGACGGATAAGTGAGCATTCACCGCTCTCAAAACAAACAGTGCTTTCCGACTTAAAGCATCGGCAACCACGTTAGCCTTTCCCGGGTGATAATCAATAACAAGTTCGTAGTCCTTCAACAACTCAAGCCAACGTCTTTGTCGTAGATTTAGATCTCTTTGAGTCATCAGATATTTTAGACTCTTGTGGTCCGAATAAATATGACACCTTTCTCCAAACAAGTAATGTCGCCATATTTTCAAGGCGAACACTATGGCTGCTAATTCAAGATCGTGGGTCGGATAGTTTCTCTCATGCGGCTTTAATTGTCTCGACGCGTAAGCCACAACTCGACCTTCTTGCATCAACACACAACCTAGCCCAAGTAAGGATGCATCACTATAAATGACAAACTCTTTGCCGGACTCCGGTTGTACTAGCACTGGAGCTTCGGTTAAACAGGTCTTTAGTCGATCGAAACTCTTCTGACAGTTTTCTGTCCATTCAAACTCAACATCTTTTTGGAGTAGTTTCGTCAACGGTGCAGCTATCATCGAGAAACCCTTACAAACCGTCGGTAGTATCCGGCAAGTCCCAAAAAGCTCCTAACTTCAGTAATATTCCTCGGAGGTTTCCAATCGAGTATGGCCGAAATTTTGTTCAGATCCACTCTAACACCCGATGCGGACACCACGTGCCCCAAAAAGCTAACCTCTCTCAACCAAAATTCACATTTACTGAATTTTGCGTATAACTGCTTGTCTCGCAAAATCTGTAATACTAACCTCAAATGCTCGGCGTGTTCGGCTTCACCTTGTGAATAAACTAAAATATCATCAATAAACACAACCACAAATCGATCCAAGTATGGCCTGAATACTCGATTCATTAAATCCATAAATACCGCAGGGGCATTAGTGAGCCCAAATGGCATCACTAAGAATTCGTAGTGACCGTACCTCGTTCTAAAAGCGGTTTTGGGTATGTCCGAGTCTCGAACCCTCAACTGATAATAACCAGATCTCAAATCTATCTTGGAAAATACTGAGGCTCCCTTTAATTGATCAAACAAATCATCAATACGTGGCAACGGGTATTTATTCTTTATGGTCACTTTATTCAACTGACGATAGTCGATGCACAATCTCATGGTTCCATCCTTCTTTTTCACAAACAATACGGGTGCGCCCCATGGAGAAAAACTCGGTCGAGCGAAACCTCTATCCATCAATTCTTGCAATTGAACTTTCAATTCCTTTAATTCCATTAATGCCATACGATACGGGGCTATTGAGATTGGCGTGGTACCAGGTACAATCTCGATGCCGAATTCCACCTCTCGAACCGGTGGCAACCCCGGTAACTCCTCAGGAAAAACTTCTGAATACTCACAAACCACTGGTACTGATTCAAGTTTCCTTTCCGTCTCTTTGCTATCAAATACATACGCAAGTTATGTTTCACACCCCTTTTTCACATATCTCTGAGCGGTCATTGAAGATATTATCGCTGGCACCCCCTTCAAATCGGTAGACTCAACCCGGACTACCTCATCATTTGCACTCCTCAAATCGATGGTTTTTCTTTTGCAGTTCACCACTGCATCATGTACGGTCAACCAATCCATACCAAGAATAACATCAAATTCGTCAAACGGCAAAAGCATCAAATCGGCCAGAAAACAGGATTCTCGGATTATTAGAGGGCATCTCTTACACACTTTATCAACAAGTACGTATTGACCCAAAGGGTTTGACACTCGAATTACGAACTCAGTAGACTCAACAAGTAGAGTCTTACTGGATGCTATGGTTTCACATACATATGAATGAGTAGAGCCAGGGTCAATCAATGCAATCACATTAGTATCAAAGAGAGTGAAAGTACCAGTGATGACGTCAGGGAAGGATGCCTCCTCTCGTGCGCGAATGGCATATGCTCTAGCAGGAGTACGGGTCTCGGCTCGAACAGCCGTATCAGAGGCCCCTCTCTGACTACCACCCCTACCCCCTGAAATTCTCGGTGGTCTACCTCTAGCTGTCATTCCACTAGGTCTTGCACCTTGCATCTTATTCTTCTCATCAAGCTCCGTGCAATCTCTAATGAAGTGGTCCTTTGAACCGCATCCGTAACAGGCCATGTTAGTAGACTTACCCCAACATTCACCTAGGTGTCGTCTTCCGCATTGGGGACATTCAGGTTTCTCTTGACGATTATTGCCCACACTAGCTACCGAAGTAGCTCGGGAGTCCGTCGATGGTCGTGCTCTGATGGAAATTCCCGCAGTCGTCCTCGACTTATTAGTGTCCTCCCTGAACTTCTTTACAGCTAAGAACGGAGCTTTACCCGTCGATCTTTTACGATAGTCTCTAGCTTCAAATTCAGCCTTCTTCTTCTCCTTTCCAAGTTCTTCCGCCTTGCAGGCTCGTTCAACTAGTGTTACGAACTCCTTTATCTCCAAAATACCCACTAGTAGCTTTAAATCTTCATTCATCCTTCTTCAAATCTTTTGCACATAGCAACCTCATCAGCCACACACTTCCGGGCATACCGACTGAGTCTTACGAACTCATGTTCGTATTCAGATACTGTCATACGGCCTTGCTTGAGTTCCAAGAATTCCTTACGTTTTTGATCGATGAACTGTTGACTAATATATTTCTTTCGAAATTCCGTTTGAAAGAAATCCCAAGTAACTCGTTCGTTTGGGACTATGGAAATCAAGGTCCTCCACCAATAGTAGGCTGAGTCTCGCAACAAGGATACAGCACACTTTAGACATTCATCGGGTGTACATGACAGTTCATCAACACCCGAATGGTATTATCAAGCCAGAACTCGCCCTTTCGGCATCATCAGTAACTATGGCCTTGAACTCCTCGGCCTCGCGCTTCCTAATCAAGTCTATAGGTGGCTTACTCAGCCTCACAGGATCAGTAACTGATGGCATTACGGGCTCTTGGGTGGATTATTCAAATCGGGAATGGTTGGACAGCCGGATTGGTTCGGCATATTGTGCGACCCACTCATTCATCATGGTGAAGAAGCTTGTTTTGCCCCCTCACCTTGATTATTCGCAGATGACTGAGGTTCAACAGGCGGCGTTCCTTGCGCAGGAGCAGCCGCTACACTTTCAACGTCATCCGCTAAGGTTCTCTCCACACCGGGATCCATTTACTAATCAAAACAAAAATTTTAACCGTCAGAAGTCATCACACATTTAAACATTAACATTAAGGCATGTATAGCTAGACTCATACGCGCTACGGTAGTCCTAGAACCGACTAAACCATAGCTTTGATACCAATTAAATTGTAACACCCCGAACCCGAGACCGTCGCCGGAGTCGAACACGAGGTGTTAACAGACTTCAAACCACTTATTAAAAATTTCCCAGACAAGCTGCCAATCTGCGTACTAGTCACTTTAAAAATCATATCTTAAGTTCTGAAACTCGAAATCCAGTTCTGTAAATTTTCCCCAGAACTAGACTCATATATCTATATGGTAGAATTTTGTAGAATTTTTAGTCAGGCCAATTGGTACAGTTTATTAGTTAAAGTCGTCCCTGTTCCTGGGTTCGACTACTCTGACCTTTGTGCATTACGACTTAGATATCTCCCTTTACAGAGCTTCATATTATGCCGTTTGTTTCTAATGAGACTAGACTCAAAAGGGAATCTATACATATAAGGCATGACTTCTAATTGTCTCTGATTAATTTATGGTGAATTTCTAAAGTCAGAACAGGGATCTAGAAATCGCTCTGGCCGTTTCACAAGAGTTAATTATCTCTAACATACAGCTCATATGTATTTCGTTTCTTCCATATGAAAATAGACCATCGAGCTTCGATACATATTTATTCATTATTTAATTCATTCCTAATTTTTAGTGATTTCAATTCACATCACTGGCGCCAGCATCTGTTACTAAGCAACTATGCCTATTTCGTGATTTTCCTGATCTAAAATCATATACATATCCAATTATGTTCATGACTAGCCATGCCAAAGGCTAATCATTGTCAAACATCTCCCTACTACACTATTGCCATATCATGAATTTTAACACCAAAAATAATCAACCATGACATATGGCATAAAAATCGAATAGGCCTCAACTATTATTCAACCAAAACCGAATTGGCCCAATATCAGTCATGACCACATTATAAAACCATTTACTAAGATTTATAACTAAATATCATAGGACCCAAAGTCCAAATTAACATTTATGCCATTTTCGCATGGCTGAAAGTTTACATACCAAAGTTCAAACACAACATAATAGCCTATACATGCCGAAATGTTCTCCTAGACCGACTAAGAAGAAAGTACCAAACTTGCTAGCTGGTGTGATGACTTCGATGACGGTCCCAACACGCAAAAAGACGAGTCCAAGAAACCTAAAGTAGGTGACAAGCAAACACCGAGTGAGTATATAACTCAGTAAGTCATAAGCATTACATAATCATCCATTAATAAATTATCACATGAGAAAACAAGTGAAAAAGGGGTAATTCTCTCCACCCATACCAACTATGCCATGGTTCCTTAGACCTTTCGGCTCAATATCATACAAAGTACTACATCAATTTTTCATATGCTACTCAACATGGTATTTGAGGCGTTTTCCATGGATGCTTTCATTCTCGTTACATTCATGCAACTAAATAACATTCCCTCTATTCCACGATGAATCTCATGTACGTCACTTCAAGTATAATCATCACATAGGTTCAAAACTTATCAAGCAAGAATTCCAAATATAAACATAACGTCTATTAGCCACGAACTCAAGACACTTACTCGTCCGCTGTCCGTGACCAACTCAATAAGGTCGCACACTTAGTGTCAATAGTGCTTCAAAAACATATAGTAAGTCCGCACTTAGTGTTATATAATCAAACTCGCACACTTAGTGCTTACATAATCAAACTCGCACACTTAGTGTATATAATCAAACTTGCACACTTAGTGTATGCAATT